>NC_050596.1:6527500-6815000 GCF_013368585.1 Megalops cyprinoides | reverse complement strand
TGACAAGAACTGCTGTGCGTGTGAAATGAGTTTACATACCTGTGCCTAACAAAGCAGAAAATGGAAAAAGCTGACGGCAAAATGCGTTGTGACATTTTTCATCGGGTTTAATTTGATACATCTAGGAAACACAGCGAGAGAGCCTCTTTACAGTGTTGGCAGGAGAACTTTCATTTGTCAAGAGCAGATTTACGCTTTGGGATGCTACCTCATTACTCCGTAACCCTCCTGGCCGGGCATGCAATTCCAACCACTTGGCTTGAAAGCCAGAGCACTTTCAAACACCTGTAAATGTGTCACTACAAGAATTTATTCGGCACCTTTAATCCCTAATTCTGTAAAATGTGTTTGTGGCAGAGCGGATATACAGCGCCAAGCTATAGCCATTAAACTTTTTACTGCGAGTCAGAGGCCAACGCTGGGACTCTTCATTAACTTGGAGCAAAAGCACAACAATACAGAAGCCCTGTCAGGACAAGATGGATGTCGCTGCACATGCTAGTCAATATTCAGAGTGGTAGGACAACCCGATAAACGATGAGCGGGAACTGCGCCTGCCGAGTCCAATCCCATTCCGGTATGCACTCGGACTGACAGGGAGCCAATGGAGGGGAAGGAAGAGGTTAGCAGGGGTCAGAGGATCCTTTCCCTCAGCACGGCTGCGACACGCTGCCCTGCCGCGAGGCCGAGCAATAAATCAGTCAGCGCAGTGCTGACGGAGCAGCGAGACGCTAGGAGTGACGGGCCAGCAAAGAGGGCCACGGCGATCCAGCCCCCCGATCCAGCCCTGCGCCTCACTGGTGCAGAAACGTTGCACTGCACACTGCACTGCATTCTGTCTATGCTAAGTGGTGGATGTGAAATATACTTACAGAATCACAACTTGCTGCATCACCACCACATCTCCACCTATTGTTGCCAGATGATGGGTTTATAACATTGATATCACATTTCCATTTTTTTATCTACTGAAGTTCCAAACAAAGAGCTGGGAGGGGAAGAAAATACCTACACAATTAACCAAACCTAGACAAACCACTTCAGTCCATGTCTATAGAATCCCATTCGCCACTTCCTCTGTTCATGGCATCCCTCCTCCATCCCATCTCCCCCCTTTCTTTTCCCTGATTATGATGTCCAAACAGCGAGGACAATAACCTCGGCCCACGGCCAGGTGTGATCCCTTCGTCTGAGTCAAAGCCAAATCAAAGTACCACTACAACCACATCAAACGCAACCTTCACACTTTGATTGTATGGAAATTCACATCTGCTGAACGGTAGGTGGTGGGTGTGAAATGTACTTATAACATCACTGCCACGTTTCCCAGCTTTTATCTACGGCAGGTGGGAGATGTGATACATACGTAAAACATCATGACCACGTTTCTACCTTCATGGCAAGCCTTTTGGGTCAAAACGTGTAAACCTTTTGTGTTTTACGTAAGATAATGACCAATGACTGATATTATATAGGTTCCCTTAATTTACATGTAAGACAAATGTTTAATTTATGTGTTTCTTATGTTATATTCCTTGCTAAATAAGAATATAGCAGGAAACAATATGATTGGACATTAGGAGAGAAAAATGATTTGTAGTAATCATTATCCTACACATGCCTTTACTAGGGGATGCATAAAAGTTCACACATTTTTACCCAGACGGCTCATGGTACAGCTTTTGGTAGGTGGAGGCTGGTTTGAAAGGGGGCAGTACCCCTGCAGAGGTGAGGTGCAGCGGTAAGGAGCACAGCTTATAACTAACAGGCTGCCCATTCAATTACAAGGTAGCTATAAGGCACTACTGTTGTACCCTTGAGCAAGGTACCCTGAAGGTACCCGAATAGCTTCGATAAATATCCAGCTGTGTGAATGGATACATATGTAACACAGTAAGTTGCTTTGGTTGAGAGCATCAGCAGAGCAAATAATGTAATGTAACATTGCATTAGTGAACCAGACCCAAGCAACATATAGCATCATGCTGGAAGCGTCATGAACTCAGTACAGGTAAACAGCGCACTATACTGTGCATCTGTGAGGTATACCATTCCTGTAAGTAATTTGCGTAATTTTCCCATGATCCAGTTGCTTGGCGGTTCTCACATTGTATAGCTGCTGCCACAAACACAGCATCGCATGCATCAATAGCAAGTGAGTAATGGAGGGGGGGATGGGATGTACAATGGGCACAGTGCAAACCACCAAAGGTCCCTCAGATGAGGCACATGAAGCAGAGGTCAGATGTCACTCAGATGAGGAATTGGAGGGAACGAGAGGCTTTAGCCGGCTCTCTCAGTCTCTCGGATGGGGCATCAGCAACGTTCTGCCTGATAGAAGCCACAGCAGACCAGCACGGCCCCCCACACCTGTTCTCCCCAAAGAACAGAGCTTCCACATCCACAGCCAGCCAATCACAACCCCTACCTAAAACAATGCCATGCATCAGCCGCTATCAAATGCATGGACAAAGAAAGAAAATGAAACACATTTTGATGCAAATTCTGCAGAACAGAGGACACAGCCAGCTGCAGGCCTTCCTTGTGTGATCCAGCCCCTCTCTGCACGCATCTCCAATGACATTTACTGCCAATAATAATTATGTAACTAAATTCTATTCCCAATAATGGGGGGAGGGGGGGGGGGCTGATGATAAATGAGCAATTACCCAACCATCTGCTGTCTTCCTGTTTGTTTTGCAGCCACTAAGAAACCCCAGGGTGATCCCGACCGCCTGCCCGTTTTCCTTGGCCCGCACAGCTGTTCTACCTGCCTGGTGACTCTGCCCAATGGGAGAGAAAGCTCCTGGAGCTGGGCAGCGGAGCTCTGTGGAATGTGCCCGCCTACATGAAAAGGCCAATTTCAAACTGAGAGACAGAGATAGTTATCACTAGGGAGACCATGTGCTCTGTATTCCTTCCTGATGCAGGAGAGGGAGTTCCTTAGCAAGTACAGATTCTAAGAAGTTGAAGAGTTCGGATGAAATGTTTTGGTTCAACAACAGCAAGAGCACTCATTTCTACATCAAGCATACAGAGCCCATTATCTTTGACTATAGAGTCCATTATCCTGGACTATAGAGAGTCCATTATCTGGACTATTGAACATCTGTAGTGAACCTGCATGTAGAGGTGCAGCCACTCTTACAGCTTATATAACTGCTGTCACCTCTGTGAATACTTTCTGATACTTGCGTTAAACATTAAAATTCACTTTCGTTCTGTCAGCATGTGTCAGTTTAACTTAAGCCAAGCTTGATGCAGTATCATCGAGCTTCTTTCAGATTCTTGCAATCTGTCTATCCTCCAGTGTGTTCATCTATAGTGAGAAGACCTGAAGTAGCACTGACCGCAGCTTCTCCTCTGAGCCCAGCACTTGGTGGCTTATTTCAGTTTATTTAACGCTGACTGGTCACTCCTCAGGTCTAGTGGTTCGCCATTAGACACCAGCTGCGTTAGGCACCCATGCCCACGGTACTCAGTCCAAAGGTTTCTAACTGCGCCTCGTCCCAACATGTAATGAATGTAATTTAATGTATTCAGAGATACGAGGGGACCAAAACAGCAGAGGCACTGGGCAATCAGCCAATCAGAGATGGTGGGGGAGAGCAGACACAACAAATCACAAAAAGTCTAGGAATGATAATTGAATTAAAACTTCTGGTTTTCACCATTCCGAATGAACCTCTCATCCACCAGTTTATAGACTTAACTAAATTCCTGCGACTGCCAGAGAAGTGCCAGACCTTGGCACCCCAACAGACATAAAACAAAGGTAAGGCACCACCATGGCAACATCAACAGATCTAACATCTTTCATCTGTGATTCTCCCCAGCGAGATCCACTTTCACTCACTGAAACAGATAGGAGCATAAGAAAATTGCACTGGGGAGAAAAGGCTATGAAGCCTGTCCTGGCTAAAATAATAATAACTTATTTAATTAATGTTGCATATTCATTACTAACAATTAAAACTGGAATAGCAACAAATATGCCAATTTCAAAGGAAAAAATAGATTTCATTTTGAAGAATGTTTTAAGACAGATATGAAAAAGAAAAAATTAATTTTAATTGTTTTTTGGAATTATAATTACAATGACAGATTGCTGGGCTCCCCAGTGATTCAGTTGGCAAGTGCGCAAGAGTGCAGCTTGAGTGCAAGCTGAGGCCTAGCGCCTGAGTTTGGTCCCAGCCATATCATCAGCCGACAATGACCGGGAGCCCAGAGTGGTGGAACAAATTGCCTTCACTCCTCCAAGGATAGGGTTGGGTTGGTCAGCCAGGGTTTTCCTTGTTTCAGCTCTCTCGGACATTCAGTTGTTTGTATGACATCAGTGGAGTGGCGCCTATCCTCCAACTGCTGCCCACTTTCCTCTGCTGCATTGTGAGACTTGTAATGGCAAAAACAGCCATTTTCTGAGTATATAGGAAGATTGAATTTATCTCACTTCAGTACTCTTCAGCCTACATGACTGCTGCGCTTACCATGATGAGACAAGCCTAAAATGAAAATGTTTGGCATTGCCTTTGTAAGCACTTTATTTTTTGTTCAAAAGCAACTCATTTTTACTGGGTCAGTTAACCTAAAATTAATAAAACATGGTTTCCCCTTCCTGATCCTCACTGTGGGCAGCAAACATTCAAGCTCGTGTCCAATGGCTCTGATGCATTTCAGCTCCTGGCACAACCTCCCGTCCAACGATCATCTGCTGAATTCCAGCTCACAACCAATGGCATTTCAGCGGCCTGCTGACTGCTGATATTTCCCGCCTCTTTGTGCCCGCCCCCTAGTTTTGCATCATTCAACACGGGCGACGTTTCGCGTTCCCGCGACTGGATGCAGCGAATCAACTCTCCCAGCTGCAGGTAATAGATTTCTACACCAAAGGATGAAACGGCGACAGCGGCTCTTTCACCGTGGAACTGTGGGGAAGCAGGAGTCTGGAGCGAGTGCATCTGGGTCTTTGGGCTGCAGCGTTTCGACAACGTCGCCCGTGCTTCTGGTCGCTCCCTTCCCCACAGCCCCTCTAACGTATCAATTACATTAATATTATCAGGAGACAGCAAAAGGAGACTGAAAGCTCCATTCAGTTTCGCGTTTTGACGGATGAATGTGCGAAGCAGTCTCGAACAAGACGTTTCAATGCGCCCTTTCTTCCGAAAATGGCTTTGCAGTGCGCCACTGTGTTTGGCGTGTCTGCCTGTCTCCTTCAGAGGCACTTTACAAACTACCTTTCACTGCTTCACACTGTGCATTCACAGGCTAATCAGCCTTGTATTCAAGCTTTTCTTTTAACCAGCAACCCACTGGTGCCTCTTACACTGCAAAGCCACAAGAGATGTGTTTGCAACATTAGCATGAAGCAGGTGGCGAGCTGGAAGGAGAGAAATCAAACGAAATAAAACATAACCGCGTCGCCAGCTACCACGGCACTCGAGAAATAATGCGATTTATATTTCGCATTCCAGATTCTTTCTTTTTTTTTCAAATCCAGCTGCCTCAGGCGTCTGACTTGTGTCATATCTGTTATATGCCAGCCCCAACCCACCACCTCCCCCTTCATTCCCACTGCCCCGAAAAATAAAAACAGGGTTTTGAAATTGCTGCTACCAAGCCGTGTTGATCAGAAAGTTGGAGAAATGAGAGAATGAAAAGAAATGAGAAACAAGAGGTGGAAATGTGATATGGGCTTGTCACTCCGTCTTTGATTTTGTTTTTAAAGGAAAGTGACGGGGACCATTTATTAATCGTAACTCCAGCATGTAGCTGCTGTGCAGACGGTTGGATGAATTGCACCTGGCTCCAGGGCCGTAGGGCATTGTCAAAAACAGTACACAGGGGTAATCTGCTGCTGGTGCAGTGGGATTTTCAAAAAAAAAAAAAAAAAAAAAACTGAACCCTGCCAGTCCGCCCTTCCTTGGGGAACTGCGCTTTGCTGCAGCCTTATTCTGCAGGGACGGCACACTGACCAAGAGTGCAGACAGAAGTGTGAAGTGGGTAAAGGTAGGCCCCCAAAACTCAGGGCAGCTCCACGTTTCACACCCTGCAGGAGCAGTGCACAGGGGACAGAGTACCATATCCAATCAGCCAACAAGGATAAGCTGCGATTTAAGAACAGCTCTGCGGCCAAAAAAACATGTTTACTTTGTTTTGCTTGGGTGGCATTGAATGTAATGAGTGCTGCGTTTCAGCTATTTACATGGCATAAGAGCTGGATGCACCTGGTCAGAACAGCTGAAAGTCGGACAAAGGAAAGCGTTCCAGAACGAAGAAATGCACTTTCATTTTTGATATTTAAAAAGAAACTGCTTATCATAAAAAAAAGTTAGAACAAACTAAAATTAAAGTTCCCTAGCTGTATTTTTTCCTTAGCTGTATTCTTGTCTCCTACACTACCGTAGCTTGCTTGCTGTTCCTCACTTGTAAGTCGCTTTGGACAAAAGCGTCTGCCAAATGACCTAAATGTAAATGTAAATGTATTTTTTGTATGTGAACTTCAATCAATGTCATCGATGTCTCTGATTAACTTCATAATGCAAAATTTCAACTGCTTGTTTTCAGTGCTAAACAAATGTAATTGGACTTTCATCACCAATTTGTCCTGCAGTAGTACAGGATCACCTGCAGCTTAGTCTTTACGATGACATCTTAGTCTATAGAAAGTTCACTTCAATTAATGTTTGTTTTCATGTCTTTAGTCATTAAATGACTTTCCAACACTCATCCTCAGTAACTTATGCAGCTAACAATTTTCACATTACCTGTTCATGACTGGATATTTATTGAGGAAATGCAGGGTAAGTACCTTACCCATGGGTACGACAGCTCTGGCTGACCTAGGAATCAAACCGGCAACCTTTGACCCCCAGACTTGATCCCATGAAAATCACATCACAATTCCACGAAAACTGGGCAAATTCACCTCGTTATTCTCAATCCCCAATTACAAAGGTCTTTAAAATGTTTAGCTTCTGTCCAGAAGGGACTATGACATCAAAGGATTGTCTAAGAGCAAAAGACCTTTTTGTTCTTTGCCGGGCATGTGGCTGAGGAGAAAATTTTTCTTCTCTGAGAAGAACAATTGTGGCCTCGACCACAAATCCCATCATCCAACTGCAGCACAGCCCTAGCCTCCAGATGCACACCTGCGTGTTTTAAAGGAGCAATAATCATTTAGAAAGCACTGATTATCTTTACTGCTAACTGAGACATACATTGCAAGTGTATATTTTTCAACACTTCTTTAACACTTCTTTGTGCTAACTGTAATACTTAACCATAAAATGTCATAATAACCTATCAACACTCAGCTGTATTACCCACATATTGCCTATTCTACCCAATTTATGCCCATCGATCACATATGTCAATATCTGAAATGAATAAAACATACATACCTACAGGACACGGCATCATCGTTAAAGAAATGTGACATGTGTGGCACACTGGCTTCATAGCTCACAGAGACGACCGTGAGGCATTGATTTGGATGACCGGTGTTCAGTCTTTGCGAGAAACTTTCCCTCACATACCAAGGAGTAAAAATTACACAGGTCAGCAGTGTAGCTAATGAAACCTGCATTTTTTCCTGATGTTCAAACTGTTGTGTTAAAATCATAATTTCACTTCAAACTATATTTATATCGTTTTAATAAGTTACTGAGATGCATTCAGATCTTCAAAAGACAATGTTATTAGCTAATGTAACAGTTTTATTGAGGTAACTTTCCAGTTTTATATCAACTGTTGATTATTCAATTGACTGTACCTGGGTTCCACCTTCGATTTAATTTTGTGATTAAATTCCATTTTTTATATGTGAAATATGTGCTATGGCATTTTCTAATTACAGGTTTGCAATTTTTCTTATTTACTTTGTCTTATTTACTTTCTTCTTACTCATTCCAAACATTCCTTCTTTAACTGAGCAAGGAACAACCTTCATGTTATGGCGTCGAACAAATAGTGGTTCAGCAGGTGCTGACAGCATACTACCGCAAGCAAAAGATTCAAAAGAACCTTGCAATGAGGACCAGCAATAGGGCTCTTCACCTTCATAGATTGCATGGTTTTTCTGTTCTCTTGCTTGATCCATGCAGAAACGACATGCTATGCTAAATCCGTCCAGTGTTGTGCAAGTTCACACTTCACAAGAGCTAGCTCAAAGTTCAGTTCACACAGATTAAAATGAACAAGTGCATGTTCATAGTTCACAATTTTGAGTTTTGAACAAGTTAACAGTCCCAGTTCATTTCTTCCATTTTTTTTAAATGAACTGCTCTGAGCTTATCATTTTCAGTAGAACCTCCTCCTACCCATCCATCCCCAGCCCCCAATCATTGCCACTTCTCACTGTTTGTGTATACTTGTACATTCATAAGTTATGTATTTTACTAGTGGAAGTGCACAAGTAACTTTAACACACCCAAGGATTCCGAATCTCACGCAAACCTGAACGAGCTCAAGTTTACGTTCTTCAGTTGCAAACAGATACGTTCAAGTTCACCGAAAGAATGAACACGTTCAACACGTTTTAACGCATCCATGCACAACACTGAATCTGTCCATCCCTCGGTTGTAAAATGAATGTGTACGCACCTGAAAAATTCCATGAAGGAGAACCCATAGCCGTGTTGCTCAGCGATCCCTGCACACACCACATTGGCTGAGGCACCGATAAGTGTCCCGTTCCCTGAAAGGACACATCGGTAACACAGAGGATATTAGCACCCCCTGCCATGCCATCAGCAAGTCTCAATGCATGCCAGCTTGTGACAAGGACACACTTCTGCGTTCTTGTCTGCCGTCTGTCATGCTGTCAAATTTGTACCATGTCAACTATTATGTGAACACTGGGAACGTCTGCTGAATGACAAACTGTGAACACCCAGTCACTTCTCCACAGTGCTTTTTTAAGATGTTTTCTAAACACACACTGCAACAGGGATTTTTTTTTTGCTGTACATTTTGTTTGTCGTACATTTTGTTCACTCCTTGTTTGTACTGAGTGTGTCAGCACCACATTAAATCTACTGGATAAAAAGAAAACAGAGATATTAATGTGAGGAAATCCAGCATGTCTTCAACAAGCGCTGTGTTTTATGCATGCCCGTTGCCATGAGCACTGAGAAAGCATATAGGTAGCAAATACTTCAGAGAGATCATTTCAGGCTTTTTGATTGCAATTCGAAGGTCCTGAAAGAGCAGCCTTCCTCTTCAAGTAATTAGGTGAATACATCAACAGGAAAAGAAGCAACTTGTAGGACGGTGAATTAACCAAAGTCAATTTCTCCATTGTGAAACCACATATACATGAGAACACAAGAACATTAGAAATTTGTGGAAAAGAACAGGCTATGCAGGCCAGCTTAGCTGGTCATATACAAGACATTTCTGAAGTGAACACTGTGAGGTTGTCTCATTCTGTTGAGAAAATTACCACATTTGATTGGTTTCAAAAGGGCAAAGCAACGTCAAGCAGTGCATTTCTATAACTTTCAAAATCATGAAAATCATTTTAATTTTAATTATGTTAACAGTAGAGGAACCCCCTGAACGAGCACTGACCATTGTTAAGCCTAGTGATTGCACCATTGTAAGTAAATTTGCTCTTCAGTCCTCTTGCAGGCTTTCTGATAAAATAAGCGAGTGCACATTCACTTTTTTCTTTTCGAAATAACCTCTCCCAGATTTGTGTTTGATATTTAATCTGGAAACATGTAGCACTTTGCCATTTCCAAAGATGTCCTCGCAGGAGCGCGCCTCCACCGTGCCAGCATCGCAGCCCTCGGTCGATATCAAGCTGTCACCGTGCTGCTGTCGATTGGACTAAAGTGCCACAGCTTCGTTTTTTTTTTCCTCTCCTCCGCCCCCTCCCTGCTCCCCCTGCGAGTGCGCGGCGTGAGTGGAGAACACCTGCAGCTGCCTCTGGGCCTAATGCCCCCCCCACCACCACCATCCCCCTCCAGGAACAGCCATTATCCCCGTCAAAATGGATTCATGGTTTTCGTCACGGCTAAGGACAGCTGAAGCAAAGCAAGGGGAAGAGGACGGAGGGAGACCCTCTTACAACCCTACAGGACACACCTCAACACCAAAATGTGAAGCGCTAACTGTGACTCCACACTCTGTCCTCACTGTACACCCCCCCCCCCTTTACCTCCAACCCCCTTGAGGTGGTCACCTGTGGAGAGCAGACAGTGACTGCAGCGTGACGCAGGCTGCAGCAGCCAATCACAGCAAGTTAGAGACACTTTTGTGAACTTTGAACTCTCGTGAAACAGTTACGCATGTGCTACTCAGACGCCACTTCCCTCCACTCACCTCCAAGACACGCCCCCATGGCCAGTGCGAAGATGAGGGGCTTCACAGGCAGGTTGACATCAGCGTCCTGACTCAGGTTGAGCAGAACAGGGATCTATCAAAGGACATAACCAAGAAGAACATTGTCGTGAATTACTGGCATGACGCAACATGTCTGCTGCCTTTTCACTCTCTGTCAACTACTATGATGAAAGGTTTTAAATCGAGCACAGAAGTGTGAAGCAACCAGAATAGTAATGTACAGATGTTCCAGTGACTTAGGGGATCTAATATATGTAGGAAAATTATGCAAAGCCATTAAATTGCCACAACTGGTAAGACTAAGTTTAGCTAGCGCCAGTTGCTTGCATGTCCATGTGGAACCTAGACTATGCTGCCAGAGGGATCGATCCTGACATGATTACAGACTGACATGCTCCATTTGAAAAATATAATGTGCCCAGGAGCTCTATAAAGTCTGTAGTTTAATTCATTATTCGGCAGTGATTACACAAGGCAAAGACGGATCTCGCGGCCAATTTTCAAGACCCAGAACACAGCTGACATACTGTCAGGGTCAGCATCATAAAGAATATTTTTCTATATTTCATTTTTTTGACCAGAATCCACGTATTACACCTCTGATGGAGCAGTAAATCTCCAGGCCTCCCAGTGACAAATGGAGTCATAATTCAGCCTGCTCTGACACAGCACTGAGAAAGCAATAAGCCTGGGAAATCAGGCCTATTTTTAGGCGCGGACAAACAGCATGAATCATGTGAGATTGAAAAGTTAACTGAAATGAAAGTTTCTGCGCGATTCGGGGAAATTGCTCCCCCGGCCGTTCGCGCTATCCCTGAACGGTGGCGTGACACGGCGTGGCGTGTGGCGCAGGGTGGTGGCGCAGGCAGAGAGTTCACACTCCCCAGACAGCAGCCAAAACAGCTGTGCGAAGCAGCGGGGCGAACATCGCGCTAGATAAGCGCATCTGCACAGCAAGTGAATGCTAACTAGACAGCTAAGGCTAATTCTGACATCAATGCTGACAGCCATAATCATAACAGTTCAATAATTCCAGTGACAATAATAACTCAGCTATGTTTGGAGATATTTTATTTGCAACTTATATTGTCAAAACATTTCTCAAATAGACAGCGTATTTGTATATAAATGTATCCATTGTTGCTGATACTATAGTTATGCAATGTCATGTGTGAAGACTGGATCAAGCAGTAAAGGTCATAAGTGAGTGTACAGGTCAGTCTGTATTAATTGTAGATTATTAATAACCAATGCAGAAAATAATGGATTCATTGTCCCTTTCATTTGTTATTCGCTCAGTCTTTCAGCGGTGACTGCATCTGATTTTCATGCATCTGTGCTGTTTCAAACTTGTAATACTCATCTACTGATTCGCCAAATATGTCCTGCATGGACGTTTGTCATTTGTGTTACTTTATTAATAAATCACAGGAACAGTAGAAACAGGAAAGAGTGTTACGAAGCTTCAAAGGCATTTCAGGACATTTTAATGGACTCTCCAGATCAATGAATGAAATCATAACCAGGTTCACCGATCATTCTGAGCCAATTATCTTTTTCTGGATAATGATACAGCTGTTAAATTCGACAATACAGACAGACAGTGAGGTGCACAGCATGCTAACAGACTAGAAGGGTTTTTTGGGTCTGGTTTCATAAATCTGAGCATACACAGAGCGAAAACGCTGCATTTTAAACAATGCCTCAGTCTGGAGTTTGAGTAGTGGAAAGTTATTCACAACAGATCCATCATATGCCTTTCTCTCTCAGAACCCAGTGCGTGAACACTTGGAGTCTTACCAGCTGGATTACAGCAGAACAGAGTTTGCACAGCGCGAATGTGATCGCATTGCCTTCAATGTTTCAGCTATGTTTATTTAAACTACAAGCACAGACTGGACAGAAAAACCCAACTGACTTTGAGTTCAAAGGCAACTGTCTCACCTATTACAAATCACCACATCAAACACCTTTTTTTTACAAATGTGCCGAGTTGATAAATACTAGTTTTGAAGGGAAACTGAAAACGCTGGCACTGCATTCAATACGGCGGGGCAGGAAAAAAGGCATCTTTCATTTCTCCTGTAGAACCACTGCTTAGACATGTTGCTGTCACTTCTTTTATGAGAAAATCCTCATTCATAGGAGATACTCTCACTCTGTTTGTGTGTGAGAAATAAGATGTGACAACTGAAACATCCTGGCGCTGTTTCAAGTGGGCTTCCAATGGATAGAATAAGCTGAGGATAACATAAGAGACTGTGTATATGCATCACCATCTAATGAGCCAGCAGTCTGAAATATGGCCTCCACAACCTGGATGATCTTCAAAAGCTATGGTTTTCCCTGGCTCCAATGGTTATGCACTGACATAAAAAAACAAAAAGGTCTCTTAACAAAATAGGGCAGAATTTCCTTCCTAATTATTTTTACAGTGTGTTATGAAATTGATGTTTAGCTGGTAGTCTGTGTGTGGCCGGGTGACAGTTGATGATTTTGTACAGTTTGAAAGTTCCGTGTCATGTGTCAACTTCAACCTGCTGGAAGCCAGTATTCTTTTTCAATTGGTCATTCATGTTACCATTTGCTTGGTCTGTCATGTGCAAAAACAGCCATATTTTTTTCCCACAATTTCTCTGTATTTAAGATATCTTTATTTTATTCATCTTTTATTTAATCTTGTAATTATATTTCATACAACCACATGTAGGTTGTCTGAACAAAATAGAGCTGCAGTATAGGTTTTGTGGATTTTGTTAACTTTCCTACTGTAACATAAAAACTATTGATATGACTATGATGTGATATTCTTTTTCCTGCAATATTTACAGGAGCACAAAAAGCATGGGTCGGGAGATACAATGATTTATTCTGAACAATCTGTTTTTATGCCATCATGTCCTCCTCTATTTCAACAACTTCTTTTTTTTATTTACTTACTTATTTAACCTTTATTTAACCAGAAATTCAGCTGAGATAAAATCTGTTTTTCAAGAGAAGTCTGGCAAAAATAGCAAACAAATCAAATATTTATATATTTATGAACATGACACGATACAGAGACTGCAATTAATTGTCAAAAGAATTGTGTTTAAATGAATAATTAAGGAGCAGTACACAATCCACAAACAATTGTCGAATTATAAATGACTTTAAGCATATGGAATGTATAAAGCACTTCCAACATCACTGATATTTAATTAGTAATCTTAAAGTACCAGTTTTAAAAAGTACATGTCATTCTTTTAGGAACAGCGCTAAAACAATGAACATTTCCGTGAAAAGTCTTGGCACATTCCTGGAAAAGAATGAACACAACCATCCATTTGAGTAATGGAGCAAATGTGGCCATTCGTAGTAGAGACACATCAGGAACATTAAGTCACATGTAAACAGATTGCCCAGGCCCATTTGACGTGGTGAGGCATTCCGCTTAATGAAACATGGACAGTTTTACTCCAGAGAAGCATAGAGCACTGCACGTTCTATTTAAAAATGGAAGGAAGGAGAACGATGAAGGAGCAGTTGCTGCCGCCGTATGAAAGCATGATGAATTTTAATGACAAATAAAATGAAAGATGCATGATGTGGGGAAACACATTGTTCCTGTATGTGTGTGTCTCTGTGTCTGTACCTTCCCCTGAGTTTGAGTGCAAATGCCGGTACAAAGGGGGCAGACGGCTGGGGGGGGGCTGACTCACCATGGTGGCGGTGAAAGGGATGTTGTCGATGAGGGAGGAGGCCAGGGCTGACACCCACATCACCAGGATGATTGCCACCGCCAATCGCTGCTCCTCCGGCACAGCCTTGGAGGGGAGGAGCAACAAAGGAGGAAGGGAAGTTCAAAAGAGCCAAATTCAATTTACATTCCTTATCCTATCTTTACTTTACTGTCAGAGAGCAAAAAAAACTTTAAAAACTGGGTGAGATGAAACCATTTGAGTTTTGACACCCCTTGCAGGGGGGGCCGGCTTTCTGTTCCTTCATACATGCAAACCGTAGCCAATCCCTTTGAAGTGTCAGGGAAGGACAGGGCATCGCATATGAAAAAAGACCTAGCTGAGCTGTCAAAGCATGACATGACGGTGGGGGAAGTATTAACATCTGACTTCCTCTCCCCCGGCGAACCACACCCCCTTTCGATACTGCGTATGCTTTAGGTTGAGAGAACGAAGGGGAGAGAAGGGGAGAGAATCAAATCGTCCTACTTCCTATCATATATCATTACAATGGGCAAACAGAACCTGACAGGTCAATCTGACTGTGATTTGCTGACTGCGGACAGGTCCATCTGACTGTGATTTGTTGACTGTGGACAGCTCCATCTGTGACTGGCTGTAAGAGACACCTGCCCAGCCCCCACAACTTCTGCTACATCTGCTTTGCACATATACTGAGAGGCTACAACACAGCTGCCAAGCAGGGCAAAACAGCCCTGCCTCCAAGACCTTGCCATCTTCCAACTGGCTGCAAGGAAAGCAAGTGTAAAAACAATAACTGAGTTCACATTATCACATTATATTACTAAATGTTTGGCTGGATGAAAAGAAGTCACGTATGTGTTTACATACCAGATCTCTTACCTCCCTCCCACCACACGCTGTCTGTGTGTAATATGCAGACGACCTACACTGTTCACATATAAATGCCTATTGTATAGACCTTCCTGGAAGTGTAAACATCTTGTTCAAATAAGCTGCTCTCAACATCTGCAATGTGCATTATAAAATATGTAAAAGTTACAGATGAGGATGAAAAAAAACCAAGAGTGCCCACCTTTATTAACAGTGCTGTCTGTGCTCCAATGTAATCTATGAGCTGAAGCTGGGCCAATGCCTGCAGGAAACACACAGTCAGAAAAGCTCTGCCGGGAGGATGCTGTCGTAGCACATTATTAATGGCACTTTGAAGCAAAAAACCCGCAATTAATGTTTCTGACCAAATCAATTTACCATTGCATGCTTGGCCGACCACAAACAATTTATAATTTGAAAAAAATGGACACAAAATGAAGCTTTTGTTGTCTGATACGTTACTTTAATTGCTATAATTTAAATGCTTTAATTAGTCATTGCTGATTAGCTTTGATTTTTTTTCTATGTGGTTGGAACACATCTTTTTTTTGCTTTTTAGAGTTGCTACATGCTGTTAAGCAAACACTTTATTTCCAACTTGAATTCAGCCTCCCTCTGGGCCTCCAGGTTCTTTCTGAGTGTATTTGTGACCTTCAAAACACAAAGGATTTTAAAATTGCATAAAACTAATAAAGAATAAATGTATCTATTTTAAAATTACCATTATTGTGAAAAAAGATAGACCTTCCCATCATATTGAAAAGAATATATATGGGTAGCAGTGGAAAGGCTATGTGCCCGCAGAGTGGCTCCATTGCCTGGTGGATTGAGGCCAGGCCACATCATCCAGCCAGCCCACAGCCACACACCTGTTGCCAATGAACTCTCCCCTGGCTTATTTAAGGTTCCCCAGTCTTACCCTTGAGGGAAAAGTGTGGAGAGAGAGAGTGTGTGTAGTGTTTTGACTGAGCCGATAATTGAATCTGTGTACTGAATAATTTTGTAGGAGAAAGTGCATTGGTGCTTGATCCTGAATTGTGTTTTGACTATGCTCTTGCCAGCTTATTTGGGTTTGTTTGTTGCACTGGGAACCAGCTTAGCTGGCCAATGATAAAGAGGGACTCGGGGAGGTGGATGTTAGGACAAACAGAGTCAGGATTTTTTTTGTTTTTACTTTGTTTTCTGAAATTGCTGTGGGCAGTGCATACCTGTCACACTGTCTTATGGTCCTTTCCATATTACATTCTGTTTGGTCCTTCATTTTATTGCACAACCCTCTGCCTCACTTCTTGTCCAGTCAGTGTGTGTATATATATATATATATATATATATATATATATATATATATATATATATAATATATCTATATATATATATATATATATATATACTGAAAAGAGTGTATAAGTATCGATTCAATATTCAATAAAGGTTTCTATGTTAGGGTACCTATATTAAGCTGATTTGGAACACTTGACCTGTTCTGTTGAATGTTTTGACCTTTTATCATTTCTCTGATTGTAACAAAATTGAATTAGCATAATGGTGTGGTAATATGTATGTGGTTCCGTATTAAATCCTTGCAAACAAAGTGGGATTTAAAAGATCATATGCATATGAGAACAATGTAGCACAGGCTGCCATTTCACAGGTAGTAATCTCCATTTATATTGTCATTATGAAATATAAAGTAGACCCATAAGACCTGTATGACAGCCTTTCTTACCAGGCATACGTCATGATTGACTATAGGACAGGTGACATACCTGATCCATACAGACATAATTTGGTGTTACAATCCCCTTTGGCAGGAGGAGAGTTGCTAAATAGTCAAGTTTTCAGGGAGGAGTTTTGAGGTGATCTTAACTGTAGGTTAAAAAACTTGAATTCTGGAGACAGGCCTCCCACACATTGATTGAACATTTCTGATTCAAAGAGCATTCCATATCATTATCTTGCTGTTGGTGGGTGAGTCATATGACATGCGGTTAAGGAGAGGCTACCTGCACCATACCTCCATGAGGACGAAGAGTGCTGCGAAGAACAGCAGGGTAGCCCACTCCACCCTGTGCAGGATGATCTCAAAGTCCTGGATGTCGGCGAGAACCAGCAGCCACAACGCCCCCAGAATGGCAATCCAGCCTGTGATTGGGCAAAAGGTCAGCCAATTGCATTGCACACCAGGTTAGTCTGGCTAATACAGTCATGATCACACAGCACATGCAGCACTGTAGTCAGTCTCAGCTTTAGTTTACCCACAATTCATTTTGTCTTTGACAAAATGCGTTTAGAATTATTTTCCATTTTTCGCGTAATATAATCAGTTAAGTGGTAATGGTAGTTGTTGTGAATAAGAAAAAAATTTTAAAAACTTTAATTACATTGCCCAAAGTTAAGGACAAGCCGCATATCAATTGGACAGAATCTGGGCGTCTGACCAAAAATTTGTAGTTTCAAGCATGAACTGAGTGAGCTTTGCACCAGTAACCAGAGAGAGTACTGAGAGTGTAGAACATCCTGGAAAATACAGGGAAAAACATGTGGAAAATACACGGGCGGAGACACACCCTAATTTAATTAATATCCCAACAGTCAAAGGAAGGGTGAGGGACAGAGAGGTTGTGATTGCTTGGGAGCTCAGAGGAGTAGAATACTTTAATTAATTCAGTGGAATATTATACAGCTCCATCTGTCTCCTATTAAATATCACTTAAATGCCACTTCCCTAAGCGTCGCTGTATTACTAAAATAATAATTACACTGACACTCCCTTTTCTCCCAGTTTATGTTACTCTTATATAAATGCTCTACATGTGAGTACTTGCTTGATTCATTGTGCTCTGGTTCAGTAACACAGGGAGGGGCCTGAGCAATTAATCAAGTTTGAACTACAAACAGAGATATGGTTTTTTAAAATTATTTATTCATTTTAGCCATTAGCTAATAATCTTGCATGCCACAGATTAAAAATCACATTCAGTGAATTAACCCCTCTTTTTATGGTGTGTCAATCATTACGACAACTCACATTTTTTGACAATGAACACATGAAATGAGTGGGCAAGGACAGGATGCGCACTAAAGTGTTCAGGGTGACTTCTCTCTGCTGCTTTCGAGTGGACAGACAGCGCTCTCACACTCAGCAATGCTGTGGGATATGTCCGGGCTGTGACAACAAACAAGATGACTGGCTCAGCAGAAAAAATGGTCTCTCTATCTCCTTTCGCTGTGCGCATTTCGATGAACGAAAAGTACCACAGATGCCAATGGATGATTTTTCATATATTATTTTACTTGATTTTTTAAAATAATGTATGGACTGTTAAAGAAAATGGCCTTGTTGGTCCACACTGCTGCTCTGGGCATCGACTGTATTTCCTATAGTTTACCCACAAGTTTGTTTAACCCTTACAGGGCTCAGCAGCTACAGGTCAGGGAGTCTTCCCTGGTTACCAGAGCTCCTGCTAGTCAATGGCACCCCGACACCCAGTACCTTGCATTCACCTCCATTCATGACTGACCACTGTGACTTCTGAATGCATTCAGATCAACTGTGTCCATCAGAGTGATTTCCTAACAACTTATAAATTTCCTAACAAGGGGGGGACATGAATTAGAGTAATACCTTAAATAATGTTACCAGTCTCACTCAAAAGGAGGCCTATTTTTTAATTGTCTGAGCTAAGAAAGGCTGCTTGCTAATGGCAGGGTGGAGAGAAGCTGAAATGTCAGCTTCCAGAATTTCCTTTAAGTGTGAAATAGGAAATAATATGACTGGCAGCCTTAGTGCCAATTACAGCATTTTAGAGGAAATGGTTTTAGAAGAATAACCTTTTTTATGGGTAACTGTTTCATCTGTTTTTCCAAAAGACTCTATATAAAAGACGGAATTAAAAAACATGAAAGATATGGTTAAAGAGCACCTATTTAAATGGCCAGTGTCATTGACTAAAGGCTTCATTTCTTTATCACTTTCAAAGGGGAATCTCTCACTATCTGGTGGGCACTCAGAGGTGGTTCCCTATTAGAGGAATGTGGATTTCAGACACCTTTACTCCTCAGAGAGGAAGTGTTGAGGGAGATTCACCATCAATCAAATGAGACATTGGCACCTGAAATCCAAAACAACCAACAGGTTCCAATCTTGGAAGATCTTCCTGTTCCAACCCAGCCAGTCGGCACAACTTGTAGAGTTGATCAATTCTCCATTTCATACTTCTGTAGCCCCTGGTTTAGCCCCAGGAGCACAGGCCTCACAGGCTGATCCCGGCTCTCCTCTGCTCCAAGGCAGGAGATTTCATTTAAAGGACTTATTACAGCGGCAGAACTTTTAAACAGCTTAGCTAAACCTTCACAGTGATGCAGACCACTTATTCATGATAGCATACTGCTTATTGAGTTACCCAGCAATAAGTTAATCACAAGTCTCTGAGTGAGACTGCGTCATAATTTCCCCATCTAGAAGCCGGTTTCGGTGGAAAGCCTAAAATAACCAGGCCACGTCTCACAGAAGCCTCTGTAGGAGGACCATTCAGCCAGCAATTACTCAGTAGAGTCCCTTCGGCATCGGCACGGCCAAAAGACCTCAGCGTCCAACCACCTGATCTCGCGGTTCCACTCCAAACAATGGACACGGCCCTACCAGCCAACCAGCAGATGGACCCTCAAAGATTTAATCAAGTCAGTATCACAACTCATTATCAAGTCTTCCGAGAGCTTAAAGTAACTTTGTGCTTTTTGATAAATTTGAGAGTGATTCGCAGTCTATTCTTATCAACTCACTATTAATTGATATTAACTTAAAGTGTGTATTTGCATTGTTATATTAGTGTAAACCATGTTAACATCATCTTAAGAGATTAATTAGTAACGAACAAATTCATTTATACTGTATATTAGATATGATAGCTGATCAGATATCATTCCAAATTTACACCTTCCATATTCTTCGGCTTCTGTTAATAAATCTGTTGACAAATGTTATGCATTCATAAATAGCGTTATTATCATTTTTCTAAGTTGAGCTCTGCTGATTACACAAACTGTCCCCTCCTTGATTGTCATTAATTGTTAATGTTAACTAATTACTTGGTGTTCCGTAATAACAGAAAACCTTTGATCACACCTCTTTAGTGGAAAGTAATTACCTAATAATGATTTAATAACCAATGTCACTCCCCCACCAAGCCTAATGGATAAGAAATACCAGAAGTGACAGCCACCTACTGTATCAAGTGCTTTTCACTGATTCCTAAAAATATGAGAGGCATATAATGTCCATGCTATCTCCCAGAGTGGCGTATGGCCCTCCATCTGTCTGCTCTCCCTCTGTCCTCCAATCCAGGGGCTCTTTACCTTGGAACGGGGCTTTGGAAGTGGAAAGTAATAAAGGGTGAAGTGTGTTCCAAACACGCTCCTTTCCTAAGTCAGAGAGCCAAAGGATTTCATTTTCATCACACCTAGCCACCCCAGGGCCTAATTTTAGAACAATCAGATTGAGTCAAGTAGCTCCGGCGAGAGACTGATTGACACCTCATCTGGTCAAGCTTGGCCAGTTTAATCAAGCCCTCATTATGCAGGCACGGCATTCTAAACACACACTCCGGCGCTGGGATTAGGGTTGGCAACGGCCACTGCCCGAAATTACCGGCTATCGTTGGTAAGCAGGAAGGGGAGGGGGGTTGGGGGTGGTGGGGGTGCTTGCGGGGGAGGGATTGGGGGGAGGTCGTACACAGCCACTTCAGGCGAAATTTGATTATCCAGGTGAGTGTGAGTGATTACCTGGGGGAAATCATTTCACAGCTGATGAGAGCGGGGACAGGGGGGGACAGGGAGGGGGGGGGGGGGTGCTACAGGCAGAGGTCCCCTCCATGGATCCTGAGCGCTCTGCCTGCATGGGTAAAGGGTGCTTAGTGGGTGTGTTTAGTGAGTTAGACAGGGTGTTTCAGTCCTGCGGATGAGCCGGCACTGAGACACACAGAGAGCTCATTACAGACTGGGAGCGCAAGCAGATGGCCAGGGAACACAGCTGTTGCTGAAGGTGTTACTGACTTCTGGGGTCCTTCTGTTGAAAGAGGTGTCATCTCAAAGGCCACTCTCCTTCAGACGAGAATAGACAAGTGCCCCAGGCCCACAATGCACCACCAGGGGGTTTTGTGTGTGTGTGTGTGTGTGTGTGTGTGTGTGTGTGTGTGTGTGTGTGTGTGTGTGTGTGTGTGTGTGTGTGTGTGTGCGCGTGTATATGCGTGCATGCGTGTGTGAGCGTGGTGTGTGTGTACGCATGTGTGTTTGTGTGTAGTGGGCGTGTGTGTGGTGTGTGTGTTTGTGTGTGTCTGTTTGCGAGTAGTTGTAAATGTGTGTATGGACACACATGTGTGCATGCATGCATGTATGTGTGCATATGGGGGTGTGTGTGCGTGTGTGTGTTCTGCACAGTATTGCCATTTTTCTTATTTACACGATGGAGTATAGGCCGATCCTGCAGTAGGTGCGCAACACTTCTGTACCAAGCTAAGTTAACATAAGTTTAAGAAGTGAGTCTTTTTATAACTTTTGATTTCCTGTCTCTGCTGATATCCCCTGTGGTGTCCCCCTAACGTGGGGAGAAAGAGAGACACGGCAGACCACAAGTGCTCTCCAATTAAAAACTCCTCGTGGAGGAGTCTGAGCGAGCTGATAGGATAATTTATCATTTACAGCCCAGCAGATTTCAAAGCTCCAAAGTGTGCTCTGCATATCATCCCATCTCTGTTGTTTATTTAAAGCCAGTGCGCTCTTTTCCAAGAATTCACTGCAAAATGCCAGAAGTGATAGATACGGCTATACTCACACCTTTAAATAGTCTGTTAAGGATTCATTTTCAACCTTCACAAGGTATTTTCCATTGACAGTATTTTTTTATTTGTGACAAATGACTATGTACCGGTCCTTATGGATTTTCTTTCTTTGTTAAAAGAATTCCCCTTAGATCTTGGAAGCCTAAATAACAAGCAGACATGCTGAAATCTTTGGATCACAAACACACCCCTCTCAAAAAAGGGGGGTGCAGGAACACAAAATATGAGGGCAATGCATGATGGTCTAAGTTCGAGATCCGGTCTAAATTGCCACCTGTCTTTATCTCTGTACAGCAGAGAACATTGGAATGACCTCACATTACAAAAGAGCAAATTAAATCTAGCCAGTGGCAGCTTAATGAGGCTTTAATTACAGCCCATTTCGAAAATATCTGCTCCAAATTTATAAGCACTGTCTTCGCTATCCTGTCCTGGTCTCAAACCGCACGGTTTAATGAGAGAGAGCCCGTGCTGCTCTTCAGAGGAGAAAAAACACGACATGCCACGGGTCTTTCACATTTCCAGCCAACAAAACATCTGTTTTCTACCTCCCCCTCACAGTCCACTCATATTAGGGAGGCGAAAGCCTTCTTCAAATCACAACTGGTAGAAAGTATTTACAAATAGTGCAACTGCGTGAGAGTCATATGTCAGGGACACTGTCGGGCTGACAAAATCGCATCCGCGGCACTGAATTTAGCATTACATCGCCTGCCTGATGCTTTCATAACGCCACACCCTAACGCTTCGGAATACCACTGTGTCCTGAGACAATTGCTACAGGTGCAGCAGAGCCAGAGTGATGACAAAGTGAGAGAGAGAGCGAGGGAGAGTGCACTTTCACAAAGCGAGACATCGCCTCATGCACCTGAGGAAATCTCTGTTCCACACTGAGAGGGATAAATGAAAGCCGGGCATCCGAGGCAGTGAGCATTTGATGATTCAGACAAACTAGATATACAAAATTGCGGGGCCTTCTCCTCTAGAAAATAAGGACACAAATGAAGTCGATGTAACGGCACAAAAAAAAGAGCCGACTGCCCAGCACTAAAGCAAAACAGTAACATGGATGCCATTTTAGGGGAGCCTCTCACGTCCTTACCTTTGCTTTATAGGACATAAATCCAGTGACAAACCAGTGCTGGTGACAAACACAAAAGCATAGCACTGGCAATTAGTGGGGTGACCTTCAGGCATACAGAGATGGAGAGGAACGCTCTGAAGAGAGCCGACTGATCCAGAGACGGACGACGTCCCACGAGCGACAATGAAAAAGAGCGCTCCTCTGACGCCGCATAATTGGTAATAGTGTTTAGGAAAACTTTCCTGTTGTGCTTACAGCATGACCTCCTGCAGTTCCATATCTGATTAAAGTTGTTTTTCTGTCGCGCACAACACCCAGATACAAACAGAATTATGGCCCTGCTAAGCAGACAGATTAATACATGCATGCGTTAACATTCCAAGAGAAATTGGCTGATTAGCATAGCAATTTCTGCACTTCTTTTCGTGGCGCTCACAGGCAAACTTGGAGGCATTCCGTGTGACATTGTGGATGTTCAGACAATGGTGTCTAAATTTATTTGAGCCGGTGGCTATTCATCTGGGGAGCGTGTAAATATTTTGCAGATTCCGATCACTAATCCATGCCAGGTCCTGCTTCCATCCTCCCTGCCATCCTGTTATTACGGGATCTCTTTAAGCGCTCACTCGGGAAGAAGGAAGTCATGCTGCGTAATTATAGACCGCGGCCCGTGACTCCACTGCGAATCCGCGAAAACAACGCCGGGGACTCGTAATAATTAACTTCTCCCGGTAATGACGAGGCAGACCCCCTGCTCACCCAGGTCGAGGTGTATGCCCGGGACGAAGGAGTTGAGGAAGAACATGAAGATGACCATCCCCAGCACCGTGACGCACTTGACCAGGAGGATCTTGTCCGTTATCCTGTGCTGTGAAAAGGGACAGGGAAGGAAGAGGGACAATAATAAAAAAAAAAATTAACCATCGACATGAATCCGCCGTTAGGTGTCGGCTTTCAGCGAAAATCCTGCAGCCTTTGTTAATGAGGTCACAGCTGCAGATTTGGAACCCCGAGAGCCATTTTCTGCAGAGGGTACTTTAAAGTAGGAGTCGGGGGGGTGCTTGGAGCACTTGTGTCTACTTTGTGCAATAATGTGATATTGTAGTAGGGTGGAATGAAACTATATTACCTCAACGCCAAGTGAACTCCGTGTTATGGCTCGGTGTGTACTAGCACAATGTGTGTTAGCGCTAAACATGGTGCAACAATATGCACTATATGAACTTTTCATAGTAGCCTCCATCATACTGGATAAGAGTCTCAGCCAAATGAAAAAAATACTACTAATAATAATAATATTACTACTGCGAGCATGTGCATAGTGTGGTAGAATTTCAGCAGCAAGAGAAAATCTGTAGTAGCCTAAGTCTCTGAGCTGACAGCACTCTGCATGATTCTCCAGTGTCAGCCCTACACACTTAAGGCCAGGACTCAGACACAATCAGAACAGAGAGATTAGCTTTAATGCTAACACTGGAGGGGAATCAGGCTTTGTTCAGAGTGGATCAGCATTATACCTGTCTCTGGCTGCTTTTTTCCACACTACTGCTTACCTTTTTCTGCAGCTCCTGAATGTTGTTCTCCCAGTTTTTGTCTTCTTGTGAAATTTGCCTGAAAAATGGCAGCATCGAAAGGCCATTTAAGTAAGGATGGTTGACGGGGGGGGTTGTAATTAAACATTTTAAACACGCCCTGCCACTCTGGAAACCTAACTTACGGATCTTTATGGGAACATAAAAGAAAAATAGAATGCCTCAATTGTCCCACCTCAGAGCAATGTTGCCTTCGGCACCAAGAACCAAATCAGCATATGTCGGGGTCATGCGAGGATAGCTGCCTAAGTTTCAAGGGCAATGCTGAAGGCTATGCAGCAGTTATTGTAAGTACTTGAAACTTAAACTCCAGGCACTTTGTGCCCTGTGACCCGAGTTATTGAGCCACTGAACTGCTGTGTATTTTTAATCCTCTGGGAGCTGCGGTACACAGTGTATATGCTCTCATGCCCCAGGGCCACACACCTGAGGAGGCAGTGTGTCGTGGAAAGTAAGGAGACTGTGACCCCAGGTGGGACACCACAGTCATGCCCTTGAGCAAGGTACACTTTGAATTGCCTCTGTAAATATCCCACTGTATAAAGTAAGAGTATGTTAAAGAAATGCCCTCAGTGAGAGAACAATGATAACTCCAGTCACCTTTGAAAGGTCCTCAGCTTCTTGCGCAGAAGGCTCTCCAAGTTGAGCACCTTCTGCATCAGGAGGCACTTCACCGCCGTCTCCTCACGGCTGGCGGGGTTGATGCGCTGAGCAGTCTGCCTCCAAACCAGGATTTCATGTTTTAACTCTACAGGCAAGAGACACAGAGGAGCCGTTAGGGAGAGAGTAGAGAACAATAATACAGTCAGCTCTGTATAACTGTGTATTGGATAATTGTATTCTCCATTTCGAAACAGAATCTGTTACAACGCCGGTTTTATCCCATTGGCTTTAATTACTCCTGTTATGATAACCTTGGATAATCTTTATGAGATTAAACAGACTCAAAATTGATTTGCCCAGCAATGTTCATGAAACTCTAACTGTTTTCAGTTAAAACGTTAAGCGTCAGATTTGTGTTTTTCAACACATTGACAAAAATGTATATTCGGATCGCACGCTCAAATCCAATTTCTAAATCCCAGTTTAACAGCGACTGTGAAAGAATCCACTTCCACCGTGAATTTGAGGTGCTTTTCCTATTTCTCGTACCAGAGACCACAGCGGTAAAGGGACCGCGTTGTATTTTAGCCGTGCTGTAACTAATGGTGGCAGAAGGCCTGCGTGCGGCCAGTCAGCCACAGTCGAGTGGAAGCTTTCAGCGCAGCGGCTCTCAGTGAGCGCGTGGCTGAAGGGAGGGGCCGTGGGCCCGACGCTGAGAATGTAAACAGAGTGCGCACTGGCCAGTAAATGTGACTTCTCCATCATTGTTATCTCGACCCCCGCTGAAGGCCTAATCCCGCCGCGCGGAGTAGGGGATTCGCGGAGCCCTGAGTGGGTAATGCAGCAGCTGCAGCCCAAAAGCCCGCTGCTGCCGCCGCTGAAGATCGAGGGGCCTGATGCACGTCTCCCCGTTGTGAAGGGGGGCCGGTGCATTATCAACGCGGCGCCCCTAAACGGGGCTAATTAGAATAGGAAGAAACACGCTGTTCGCAAACCTACACAATTACCAATCCCAGCAGGCAGGCCGGCCGATATCGCCCCATGACCCTCGCGCCCCTGCTTCGGTGAATGGCAGGCCAGCTTTATGGGTAGGGGTTAATCTGCATCAAGCTACTGGCAGGCTCGGCGGTGGCTGCTGGTCCAGCCCCGGAGCCCACTGCGTCTCTGCGGGCCCCAGCAGCTGGCCTTCCCGTCCCCGAGCGGATGTCATTAGGCTTAGCTTCCTCTCACACAGCCGCTAATAACACCCCCTCGCCGGCTTTCAGGAAATCAACGGGCGCGGCCGTGTGGGCGCAGACCGAGCAGAACCAAGACTCCCTGACGTTCGCTCCAGCCCACTGCTGTAGGCTCAGAGGGCGAGAGAGGTCTGGCGGTTTAGAAGTTCTGAGATTTTGAGAATTCTGCGGTGGATCTCAGCCATTGAAACAGTTTTCAAATAACATCGAAGAAATACTCTATCTTCTTCTCACTGCCGCCATTGTTCATATGAAAGTGTTATTTGTTGGTCTAAAAGTGAGTTGTTATTCTGATATCCTGCTTGGATAAGTCAGTGAATATCCTATTCGGACGAAACACTGTGGGTCACCATAGGAGTGACAGCACAGGAATAGGCTTTTCAACCTGTTACATTTAAATGAAGTGTATTTCAGTAGAGGTAGTGGTTAGAGATAAGATCTGAACTTGGCTTTGCTTTTGAGTAGAAAGTGTGAATGCTGCACAGAGTATTCACTTAGTCTGCTCTTCTTTTTAAGGAAAGGATGTTCCGCAAAATACTCTGTCTCTTTGGAGAAGATATAAATGTGCTGATAAATTGATTGACCAACTGATTGGCTGACTGACTGCATGATAGATGTGATAGATTGACAGCTCTACCTCTGTTTGTGAAAGTCAGAGGTAGTCTCCCTCTTACTGCTGAATGGACTGACTCCATATGAAACACCCCCTATATTATCTCTTTTGCTGCCAAGAAAAACCTTCAACATTTACAAAAATGCATCATAACTTCCATGGGGCAGTCTTTGAATTGGGTATGCAGGCAGATCTGTAGTCAACTCAATCAAATCAAAACCACTGACTGACTAATAAGTGGCATTAGCAAGCCCCCAACAACACCTGCTGTGATTAGCTGGTGGGAAATGTGCTATTGTAATGTGTCACATTAACCACAATGCCTCAGCGATAACTCCGCGATAACAGGGCATGAAGGGAGGACAGGACTGGCATGGCAAGGTCACACATGAATCTCTTCGTGATTGTAGTGGCGCGTTTCCTTGAGCAGCTCGATGGCCTCAGTGGACACAGGTCCATTTAAAAAGCAGCCTGGGTTTCCACTGCAGTATCCTGAAGTGCAGTCAGGTTCAGAGAGACTCTCTGCCCATTTGGTCACAAGTGTAGTGGCCTCCTCCTCCCATGCAGTGGTCAATGTCTCAGTCTGGCTGGACATGTTCAGTGGTTACTCTGGTGTTCTCTTAGGTCTCCAAACCAAAGAAATATCCTAAACTATTTACATGCCATTGCACCAGGCTATTTCCTCCTTAATCATATGACAAGACTCCATAAATACACCTACGTCCACCAAATGTGATGTAATCACATCCTGGCCCTACTGAGTTCAAGTATCCTTACTGGATCCAGAGCCTACAGGTGATGAGAAGTGGAAAACAGTCTCAACAGCACAGCCTAGTTCAAGTACACCTGGGCACAGAACGCTATAAAGGAGCCATGAAGGGACCTGGGGCTGAGTGACAAAAGCCTCTATGGCGAAGGACAACAGGACTTGTTCCCTTTTCACAGCAATCAGCCCCTGGGCTGCTCTGCCTTCAGCTGTCCCCAGGTGAGTCTCCAAGGGGCTTCCCCAGCAAAAGGGCAGACCCGGGCTCAAACGAAATGGATCTCAATTTTAAAGTGCAAAGGATGTAGAATGCCGGCTCTGAGCAGTGACAGACTTCTCAGAACAGAGTTCTCAGAGAGCAGTAATTGCCTCCCCGGCGTAAGGCTGCAGGTTGCGTTCAGTCATATTCACAGGAATTACAAACCTGGCAAGAAGGAGGACTCATTCAGGGGCGCGACTCGCACTGAGAATGACAGCTGTCACTCACAGTGACGAACTGCTGCTTGCGCAAAATGAGCTTCCTCTGACTCAATGCACATATTGGCTGGTTTTTGAAGAGTTTTATATGTTCTGTTAGTTTTTAAAACCTTGTTTTTTATCTTAACAAAGGCCTCTATTTTGGCATTAGGCAAGATAAACACTGCAAAAATTTATATTGTCAACTTTTTTCAGCATTTGACATATTTCACCAGATGAATACATTTTAATGTCATAGTTATCAAACATTTTGAGGTAAAACACATATGATACATATGTATGATGCACTCTGTTTATAAGAATCGCATTTTATAACCACACTTAATCATTGACTCTTATAAGCTCCAATTTTAAGAGCTTCAGTTCAAAGGTTTGCACCGCCCTTTCATCCTGTGATTCAACAGGTGCCTGTAATTCTCCCAACGATGACTTCTCAATGATATCAGGGAACAGGGCAATCACTGCTGGCATATGAGCTTCTCAGAGGACTGCCCTGGCCATGTCCCAGAATTGCTGCATGGGTGCACAGGATGTCACAGTGAGATGAATCTATTGAACAACCGGCAATTGTAACAGGGTGAAAACTGGAAAGCAATGATAAAAATAAATGAAATAAATTCATAGCCAATGAAAGGGTACAATGGGAATTTATCTTTTAAATAACGTTTTTCTCTAATTGAGAAATTTCTTTAGCAGGAGCTCTTCAAACATATAAACACATTTGAAATCTTCAGTGTTTTTCTGCTTTCTTTATGAAATACAACAAAAATAACATTACTCATGGTAGTTACAATGCCACAGCGCAGTCAACATTTTTGACTGGATTAAAACATAAAATGATACTTTGACTCACATTAATTATTTTTCAGTGTGTCTATGACAATTGGCGCCATGGTGCCTTGCCTGTTAGCATTCATTTTCATGACATGACGCCTCCTTAGTTCTTCACAAAATCTTAAGAAAGTGCAGGCTGTGGTATGCCCAATTTCTCAGCTGCATTTCTTTCATTCATCTTAAGGCTACTGTAAGACAAAAAAAGCCCTTTTTTCATCTATTGAAAGCATATTTGTTATACTTGTCATGTCAACTGGTATCCAGGCACTTAGCTAAACTTTCTAAAAAAGTTTACTTGCCGGGTGCTTTGAACACTCATTTCATTAATTATTCCCCATTATGCTCTATTGAGTGCCACACAACATGTTGCAAGAGAGCCCAGATTGATTATCATAAATGGACTGCTCTGTTCTTACCAGCAGGGTTTTTAAACAGCATTAGAATAGGGATGATTGAGATGGTCAGGATCATGAAATGAACAGTTTTATCTCGTGCCAAGCCCTGGATGAGCTGAAGATGGGCTAGAGTAGGCCATCTCAAAGAAAAAATCTTACAAAGGTTTTGAAAGTTTGAGTTACCTGGTGATGTATGGCTGAAACGCCGCAGAACATTCTGTGTTCCTACCCTTACGCTACGCTGTCTTGCCAGAATAAATGAAAGTGCTGTTCTTATCAGGACGAAAGAAAACAAAAACTGCAAGTACAACAATCTGAGAGTTTGCAGACTCCAGAGTATGGTTTTGTTGGTGGCTGGGATTAGGTTTGTGTTTCTTCTCATGGTGTTGTCTTTTTTAATGTACTATCTACACTGTGCACAGCTCTCCAATGAATACGTCCCGTTCTCTGAGTTCAGGGTTAAATTGATCTAGGCAGGAGGCAGTGAACCGTAGTATTGCCCTTGTAGATGAGGCACTCTGACTGTGTTAGCACCTTCACATACAGATTGCACTCAGTGGGTCCCATTTGACCAACAGCTACGATAACACTTTCTATCCCCAAGTCACTAATTCGTTTACAAGCAACTGAATCTCACGTACGCAACACCAAGGCTGAAGGAGGGTTTTTGCTCTCCGCTCAAGGAATGAAAACTATGGGACCCACAGGCAGTAACTGCCATCGTAATTTATGAACACCATACACAGTATTTTGAAACAATAACTGCAGTCCCCCATGTAATAGCTGGAATATTGTGAACACGGTGTGAGGGTAAAACTGGGTTTCATCATGACGTAAAGTGTCCGTTCAGTGAAATGTTGAAATGGGCAACGTGGCCAGATTCAGATTTAGACTGCACAAATGAATGCAATATTCCCATGGGCAGTTATCACAGTTTTGGCCCAGAACTAAACCACGTTCATATCCCACCATAATTATGATCATCCCAGAATGAATGAAATATGCAGGGATTTTGTGGTTATTTCTTCCTAGCATCTCACTTTTGTCAATTTGTCAATTTGACATAAATTATTATCAAACAATAATGCAAGCTAATTTGACTTTATTTTGTAGTTTTCTCACGAGGTCTATGGTAACCAATGTCACTGCAAACACAAACTCAGTGCTAATGCACCTGTTAATCAGGCATCAGTTTCCACCCCAAATCCAGGAGTTAGCCACAATGTTAATGTGTGCATATATATTTCTTATTATCATTTTTGCAATATCCAAGTAGCAAAAGTGCTGGATAACGTTGTGTTTTGCTCCAATGCAGATTCCTCGAGGGGGACATACTACCCTCATAGAAACAGTTTGAGGGTATTTCACTACTGCATAGCAGGTGCTTTTAATAAATAATCCATCAGTTTGCATGATTTTTCCATACTATTAAAATCACTTCACCTATAAACCAAATAACATGCCTGTGAAGTAACCATTTTGGATTTTAAGTGTGGCACTTAATACACTTTTAATCTTCTAGATGTAGGTCACTGTGATGAGAGTGACTATTCTAAATTCAGATTAAATGAGTACAAAGTATGAAAAAAATCTTCAAATATCCCACTCCAGGAAGTCAGTCAATTCCACATAAAGTCTTTGCCTTTGCCTCTGAAGTCCTTCACGTTGTTACCAAGGACAAACAGATGAAGATCACGAAAGAGATGGATTTTGTGGTCGACTTGCATTTTTGTCTCAGGTTATTAAACATCAAAGCTTTTACGGCCATGACCCCTGTGTCGCTGTGTTATAAAAAAGAAACCGTTTTCACAAAGTAACTCAAAACAGTGTGTCACTTGCTACCTCCTCACAAATGGGAAACAAGCACTGCAACTCACCCACAATCTCCATGGGCTCTTTGTTGTAGAGCTTTTTGTTCCAGTAAAGCATCCGTAGGAAGGGGAAGGAGAAGAGCAGGACCAGGCAGATCCCAAGGAACATGTACCCAGTGAAGGCCGCAAAGTCAATCCCCTGCAAACACGCAAAATGAAAAACACGAACACATGGCATGCTTCATATTTTCACTCAACTCTTACACTGGACATTTTTCATTCATGTACTGGATGTCCATCAGAAACAGACAAAACAGAATGGGCTACAATTACATAATGATGTCAGCCTATGGGGTTCCAATTAACCTGGCTGGCAGGCTTCTTTGCGAACAATTAGGTGTCTGTGAGAAATTCGTTTTTCGAGTAGGGAAATTAGTGCTACGTACAGAATAATTCCACTATGGCCACAGAGCACATTAGCATTTTCATGCTGGCCTTCTTTTCTGGATCAGGTTCAAACTGTGAAAAGAATGGCTTGCTGCGATAATTTGAGTAATTCGGATAGAAGGCTAGAACTATAATCCTCTAAATTTTACGTGCTTACAGGATATTAAAGATTGCGTGTACAAAGAAATATTCACAGCGTGCATGCATGATGTCACCAAAGATGAATGTACATATGTACAATGTTTTTTTGTCCCTCAGAAACATGATCCAAATAATGACTCTCCTAAAGCCTTATCTCAGAATAGCTTTTTTGTAAATTACACAGAGTGGAAATATGGGCTTTTGTACATTGTTAACCACACAGATGTATGACTATTTCTGGGAAATTACATAAAGAAAGCTGAAACTCAATGAGGGAGGGGAAGGATGATTGTAATTGCCTGCTTGTTATAATTCTGCTCCACACAGCGAGCATTTGGCAAGGTCTCAGGGCTTACATCCCCGGAAAAACCCTGCCTGCTTACAGCGTAACCCTCTAAAAACAGATAACACCACCAAATCCTCTCTTGCTGACACAATTGCATCATGTCCCGGGCACCGCTGGAAGTGCGGATGTGCACCTTGCAACAGAACATACAGCAATAATGAAAGGAATGAATTTCACAAAACCGGGAGAGCAGACATGGCTATTCCCCCACCACAATGTCACTGATGGCCGCTTGCAGAATTCTGTTTAAGGGCAGGAGAGAAAGGCTGTAAGAACACTGGTTTGCGGTCACTCTACAGGTCAAGTCCATTGTAAACAGAGAGTGAGAAATGCAGAAATTTCTCTCAGGCTGAGCAACCACACAGAGGCCAGCTTTACCTGGTGCCCATTAATTCTATTTACGTACCTCATTGCTACATAAATCTTATTCAGCTTGAGCTATGAGGTTTTCTCCTTAATCTCAATTCCGTGCTTGCTGGGAGTTAACACAGGATTGGGCCTGTTTTATTTTCATTAAATCATGAAACAACACAGTGGCTCACTACACACAAGTGCGTATTTGCACCAACAGGCTTTGTACATCTAAGTAAGTATATGTTTGCCTGCAAAAAAGCACAATTACTTCACAGGCCATCATACCTGGTAATAGACTGAGAATTTTAGCACTGTGCAGAAAGGCATTCTCCCCATTTTTCCTGCTTTTCAGAGCAGAGCAAGCCCTCAGAAAATGCCACCTCTCCAGTCATCTCTTTAATGCCCTACTTTCAGTGACAGCGGCAGACGAGTTGACAAGCTTAGAAAATCCCTCCCTTCATTTTTCTGTCAGCCTGATGATAGATTGCGGACCACGGCGATGGCATCGGTGGTATCCTTCGATACCGAGGTGCCGGGGGGCACAAAGCGGCCCTGATTAGGCGCCCCTGTGCACCCGCGCCACCGCCTCGGTTATGAGCCCCAGGAAATGGTGCCGAAATAGCTCATGCACTCTGAAGCCCCCTCACCCCAAGGGGGGCCGCTTGTAGGGAGCCATCTACGACCCGTGCCATCTATGCCTGGGGTGACCCATCACAGCTGCACCCCGCCTGCTGCTCCGGGGACGCAATCCCCCCCCCAACAACAGTTATATAAACAAACACACAGCCGTTACCAGGGAATGGCCCGCCACTCAAACACCACAGCAGTCTGGTGGCATCCAAACAGATGGGCTCAGATCCTGTAGATGATGTCAATGCAGAGGTCCCTAATACACCATGCCACGCACAGGTACCATGGACACAGTGTGCCAGCCAACTCGCCAACCCGCCCAGCAGAGAGGGACAATACGCGGGTCTCTCTGCTGCAACACGTCAGCCTTTTACAATGACGAACTCCCTCACACCTACTCGCAGCTGGGCCTCTGCGTGTAACAGCAGGTAAAGCTCCAGGCAGAAGAGGCAGCCAAATTCACCTGCTTATTAAATTACGACCCTCAATGAAAAAATGTATATATTTATATATACATAAAGAAGTCTGTGAGGAAAACAAACCCACAGCTTAATGTTGATGTGTTTTAGGTGTGTGTGTGTGTGTGTGTGTGTCTTACGCAACGTTCATCACCACAGTCCGCTTCACTCCAGCAGACTGGTATTATCTGTTCATTAGTGTGGAAAGAGGGGCTTCATTTAGCTTCCATTTGCTATGAGGATTGAATGGAAGATTGAGGCTTAAGTGTCTGACTTAAGCTGGGGTGTGGGTTTTCCTATTTTTCAAAAAAAGACTCTGCTATTTAAGATATGCAAATACACCCTCTACAGCGTTTGACAAGATCTCCTCTCTTATTTTTTTTTCTTTTTCGGACCAACACGAGCGGCCGAAGCCGAACCCGTAGCCTCCCTCTCTTCTGCGTACACAGCCAGGAGCAATCGGCGACGGGCCGCTCACAAAGAGGCCGAGATGAAAGGTATTTCCATGCGCTTAATAATGAGGCGAGCGCTCTCGCGTGTCACCCGGGTTGCAGCGTTTCCGTCACTCTTGCATCAGGGCCGTGAGAGCCAGCGTTTGATCACAAATTCAGTCCCGTCTCCAAATAAAGAGCCCTTGGTTTGTTCCCGCGCGTAGTCAATAGGTTCTTGGTGGAAATGGCTCTGTAATTGATCTCGGTGTTGAGTGGACCGCAGGTATTCATCTTGACAGACGAAATGGACCCTTGTGCGCCAACGCTTGTGTCTAACTCCGGGACAGGCGCATTAGGCGCAGCTGCCTGCGTGGCTCTGATTCTGTGAGTATCGCTGCTCCAGAGGAGCACCGTGTGCTGTTGAAAGCAACTGAAGAGTCAAACGAACACTCTAACAAAGCATTTTTACCTGGGTATTCAGTTTGGGTACCAAATTAAAACGGGCATGCAATAATTACAAAGAAACACAAAGAACCAGATGTGAGGGTATCTCAGTGCAATACACAAATGGGTGTTTTCTGCAAGTGCAACCATAACTGATACATGGATGTTCTTAATGTATTCAAATTATGAGTACCTGTAGAAGAAATGAAGAATCAGTCACAATACACCAGGAGTATGTTTCCATTTAGCACCCGCATTTGGCACGATCATGTCTACAATTTCTGTATACATAGCTTTAGCTTGTGTAATGTGCAGATGCCAAGAAACACCCTAGTAAATAATTACAGTGGATAAAATCCCCCTGAGAGCACATTAACACGTGTGGCGTGCAGCTGAGTTAGCTTACGCTCATATGGTTTTGCATCACTGCTGTGTTCATGGTTACACTGTCAGTACGCAGTACTGCAAAGAAAGGCATCTGAAAGAAATTCTCACTCTTTGAATTATGAATCTGTATTATAACATGCTATTGGCCACCCTAGACCCCATCTCTTCAACAGAAGCACTAAGGCAGGGATCAGGACCATGAGCATGAAGGTCATGGGTTCATACGGTGGTTTGGGAATTTGTAGGGATTTGCTTGTAAAAGTTTGCCCAAATTCATGCTGTACAAATGACTTGTGAAATAAAACCAGACTACAAAGTTATGTAGTTAGCTGAAAAAGAAAAATAATATGTGATTTCCTTTAATGTAGTTTCCCTGTACTACAGGAATCTGAGGGCATGAACACATACATGCCTGTCCACACCCACACACACACACACAAAAACATAAACTCTCACACACACACACACACACACACACACACACACACAAGCATATACACACACCCACGCACACACACACACACAAACACAAACAAATACACGCACACACGAGCATGTGCTCGTTTGCATGCTCTGCAGAGAGGGGCCAGTTCCGCTCCCTCCTGCATCCCCCTGCAGTCCAGCTCCTGGGCCACAGTGGCGCCAGCGTGCAGCTGTGCCAGCGAAGATCACAGTATCACCACGGTCTCCCTTTATTTAGCAAGGGGTCACAGCTGGGGAACACGTCGCTCAGCTCTCTTTTACACCCAACACAAAATGTCAGAGCCTGTCCCGGCATCGCCCATAACAGAGCCCATCAAATTTTATTGGGTATACAGATGACGGTCACCTGGCCGTGTGGGTCTTACTGCCAGACACCTGGAGGCCGGGCCGAATCGGCGAGCGATATTTCACCTGATCACATGCATAAGTGTGCCTCCGGCGTGATACTGCTCCCATATGATCTCACTTAGTGGGCACAGAGAGCCACTTTAAACCTCCAGGTGGTCGTGGACCCAGCCGGTCAAGCTCTGAGAGGCAATCAGCAATGGGGATTTATGCCTCATTGTCATCTCACTGTTTACAGTCCCAGTCACGGAGACCAGGTGACAAGATGTGGCGTGTCCCCCAGGAAACATTGCCACTTAACTCTGAAGCACTAGAAGTGCAGACACTACAGTAAGACACTTATGAACAACTTACTTTGCAACATGATTTTACTACCTACAATGTACTGTTAAAGCATTTTTTGGCATCTATGCTTAAAATATTTCCCTCTCTCTGAAGCTACTTCACGCTGAGGACAATTCAGTGAGACAGTGAGGCATTGATCACATATTCATGTGCATGTGCGTGACACTGGAAGCTGTATTATGACCAGATATTCAGCTCCACAAGTTCCCTTGCCTTCTTTCTTTCATTCTTCCTTGTCCAGGGGGGTTATAGTTGGTGACACACAATTCTGGTGCTGTCTGGTTGCTCTTTTAGTGATAGCTGTTCTATTTTACACCACTCCCTCAATAATGTTTACAGGGAGCCAGCAAATCAGAAAACTGTAAACGCTCCTGAAAGGGAGTGATTTACAACAGGTACTGGTACAGGTACTACAGTAGCAATGCAAATGGCACTGGAAAGACCCACACTGGGAACCCCTCCCAACCAGAAAGAAAGATGACATTAACTGCGGAGGTTCCTCCCTTGTTCTTTATGGGAGAACATTGTGAAGACACGACACAATCACAGTCCTAACTGACACTGGCTTCCTCAAGAGCGAAGTGTGGAACTGTTAGTGCCACGCCAGCATTGTGTCAGTCCTAGCTCTTCATCTAAAGGTCAGGGACACTGAGGACTACTTCCCTATGTCATCCCAGTGCGGACTGCTCGTCTTCCATGCTGTCCACCTTTACCAAGATTAAGAGATTTCTGTCCTTTCATATGTGTGTCTTGTTGGCAGAATGTTTCCCGGGTACAAGATTTAAAAAATGCCAGATTACTGATCTCTGGAATTAATGTAGTCCTGTGCTGAAAGGGACAGATCGATTTTTGTTGTGATTCACGGCCACAGTAAAGTGTGTTATATGATTAGATTTGACCCTTCGACCCAGTGCTCAAATAGGACATTTCCGATCATCCGAGCTTTCTCAAATCCATTACTTCACTTCCAGGCATCTGAGGCTGACATTATTTGTTGACAATCATATTCACAGCAACATGAACTTTCCACATAAAAATCAATTTGCGGGATAATCTGTGTTTCATAAATGGCCAGCCCAGTGCTGAAAGGTCTTAAGGAATTGACTGGAACTAAAAATGAGAGAGTCAATGCCATGTATTGAGCACAATAAGGATGGAAGACGGAGTGAGAAAGACAAAAATGTAACAATCGCTTTACAAACTTGTTGTTACAAAATTGTGATAATCCCTCTGGAGTAGAGGTAGGTTCTTTAGAAATATGTATATGTATATGAATATGTAGATGTATTTCCACAGTGTGAAATGAGGAACCAGTCCTTATTCAGGTAAGATAGCATTAGTGATAGGACTACAGAATTAGCAGCTGTTGTCACTGGTAGTAAACTGCTACCCATAATCCCTTCCTGTGAGATTCAGAGTACCACTAAACCCTTGAAGAATGTGCAGTATGTACAGTATCCATAAACAAAGACACAGTGGGACACCCCCCACCCCCACCCCACCTAACATCCCTGCCCCCAGACTGTTGAAACGTCACATACATTTTTGCGCAGGTCCTGGTTGGAGACTATAATCACGTTGGGTGGATCACCAACAGCAGTGGCTGCCCCTCCGATGTTGGTGAAGATTACTTCCGCAATAAGGACATGTCTGGGGTCTAGATTAAGCACCTCACACAACCTGCCGGATCAAGTAAAAAACAGAAAAGCCCTTAAGTCTTGATTAGACTGCTGAAAAGAAAAAAAAACAAGCGTAAATTGATTTAAGGTCTTCAATCTGTCCAAATAGTCCTGGAAAGTAAAGGGGGTGGATACTGTGGCAGGATGGGGCAGACTGGGGTCGGGGATAAGGGATGAGCTGGGGGAGGGGCATGGGGCAGGGTGTGGGTACATGCACAGGGGTGGGGCAAGGTTGTAAACTGAGAATCAGGACAAGCAGCGCTTGATAAGCCTTTATACAGCAAAGCTACTGGTAATTTAGCTCTTCTTCCTGCCAAGCATTAAAATAGAGGTGCTTCTCTTTGACTTGCAGGCTGAAATGAAAAAGATCTCAGCTCCTAACATCTTATTCAAGAGGCTTCTGTGGGTTACCAAAAGTGATGTGAGGTGCAATTTTCCTATTCCCAGATTTACTACATTTTTTTGCCCCACATATCCCCAAAACTTTGATTGTGTTTCATATTTGTCAGGTTTCAAAATAACAACTTCAAATATTAATATCATGTTGCAAAATTAAATATTTAAGATCAAATGCAAATTTAACCTAAATTATTTTGCCACTTTCATCATTTAGTGAATATTTCAAATGTAAATTTGAACTTTAGAATACATATATCAGTTAAATGCATGATTTATGTACATAAGCCTTTAATTGACATATCATATGCTTAGTAAAGGTTTCATTATATAAACATTCTAATCATTTTCTGAATGACCAAGAGATTTGCATGGATATTTAATACATTTTACTAATACTTTATACATTTATTCAATTTTCAATTTCTTAAATGTTTCACACATTTACTAAAGGTTTCAAATATCGAGCGCATGTGTTCACCATTGGTAAACTTTGTTACCATAACCATCGTTAACATTCCTTGCATTTACTAATATAGACAAGGAATATAACAATATAACAAGGAATATTCAGCTTACAGGTGGGAGGGGGCTGCTAAAATGAATAATTTCATGTCACATGTGGCACCCCATAATGTTCTGTAATCCTCGTGCATATTACGACACTCCTCTCTAAAGAGTTATAAAGGTGCGGCCTTTCCTGTCAAAAGCAAATAATACATTCAGAACAGTGAACACTTAAGGCCTTGAAAACTAGAGCAGAGTAGGTTAATCATATTAATACAGGAAGAGTTTACAAAGAGGCAGTTGAGAAGATGAAAGGAAGGAGCTCTCATTTTTCATGGCTGTTTACAATATGAAAGGGATGTTTCCCCCCATGATCAAAATGCACACTTTGATTCTACACAATGGAACAGAGGGCTACAAGCTGGCATGAGAGGAAGAGAGAGCCTATTAGGTACAAAAGGTGGCATGAGCTCTGTCGCTGAGATGGTCCCCTGCATCTCCATCGCCCTTGCTTTCCGGTCCTGTCTTCTCCGGAGCCAGAAAATTGGGAAAAAACATCAAAGTTTTCAAAAGAGTTTTTTTTTTCTTCTTTCAATTTTAAGACCAGGAAAAATATAACTGGTAACAATTCTCTCATTATTCCCCTTGCCTTTTACAGCTTTATGGCTGCAAATGGAGTTTGAAAGAGAAATCAGCTGAAAGGAACAGGGGGATGACGGAGCAGAGGAGGAGGAGGGAAGTGGTATAATTCAGTGTCATTCCGTATAAAGCTCAAAGTAAAAGAGAAACTCGCAGGAGCTTTCTCATATTACAAAGTACCCCCTAGGATTTCCCAGTCCTTCTGTGGAAGCGAAATTTCTAAACATAGCCTCTAATTAAATTCAAAGAGCAGTTAATGCTGTGAGCAAAGTTTTCAGCCAAAGAGAGGCGTTCTGGAATAAAGAATGCACCCAGCTGGAGCTGCACCAGGGGCTCAGGACATTTACGGAAAAGCCCTGAGGAAAAGCACCTTCAGCTTCCTCTGCCCCATCTATGCTACACTGACCAATTATACTGTAATCCATTGCAGGAAAGCCCGGGATTTTTCCCATCAATACAAGTCTCTACAGACATCTCACTACACTGGGGGTTAATTAGTTTAAATTCATGTGAGAGTTTAACGATGTTCCATTTGTCTCTCTAAATGAATGTGCAGTTATACTGAGTCCAGTAGAAATGAATTTTAATACAATAAGAAATGTAAGCGTTCCTGTCAATGAGGATATAGGGGTACGGACCTTTGGCTTGGAGTCCGATGAAGGGATCGCACTAGGCCATGAGCCGAGGTTACTGACTCTCCCCCATTTGGACATCATAAACAATAACAGAAATTAAAGGCAGAGATCATGAGGAGGAGGGATGTTATGAACAGCTGACAGGAAAAGGAAGTGGTGAGTGGGATTCTTATAAATGCAGGCAGGTTTGTTGATCATTTAGAGACCAGTTGGAAATACTTCTCTCAAATTTTCCTTTGGAACTTCAGTTGTTTTTTTTTTTTTTAGTTTTTGAACAATCAATCCAGTCTAAGAAAAAAAGGAAAGGGCCATGCTATTTCTGTTTGCACCTACATATTACCACAAATGATGAGAAGAGCTGAAACACAAGGGAGAGAGAGTGGCATGAAGTACGTGAAATCATGGACAGCACCTTATAGTGACAGGAGTGAAGAGCATCATGGTGGTCACATTGTCCAGGAAAGCTGAGAGAATGGCCGCAATGAGGCAGAGGATGATGATCATGGGCCATACTCTTCCTCTCGACAGCTGGTAGGCCTGATGGGGGAAGAAAATTTTCACAACAAGGAGAACACGAATGGAGATGTCAGCAGATATGCCTTCCTGAGAACGCCAACAATCGTCTTTGTAAAATAACCCACAGTTAATTAGTCATTGGTTTGCTGCCTATTGATCACCCCAATCAGTAAAAATAAATCAAAGAATCCAGGAATCAGTGGTTCTGTTGGAAAGTAGGTCTTTTATTCATCTTGCAATACCTCTTTTGTTCAAACATTGAGTACTCTGATCCTTGAGATTTTTTCATGCAGATCACTTAATAAAAGTTTACCTACACAAGTCACCAAAAAGGGTTTTTTTAAACTATGGATATGCCCAGTTCTAAATTCATCCAACTGATTCCAATCAGAAAGATTTGCGGATGTTTGATGTTATCTCAAATGATATCCCGTACTATAATGCAACCTGCAAGACAGTTCGCGGCAGGATGGCAACGCTCTCGTGCGCTTAAGCATTTCCACAGAGACCATTAGAGCGGGAGGTACAGAGACCGCGTGTTGCACATCCCAGAGATGGGAGCGGAGCCAGTAGGATTTAAGGTGCTGTCACAGAGCCAGTGACAGGCAGACATAAATCGCCCCCATCAAAGCCCCCATGTGGAGGGAGGGGCACTCGTGTTATCGTACCGCCGTGATTAAAAAGACACCGATCCACCAAGAGGGTAGAGTGTCCGCCCCGCTCTGGAGTCCCGTCCGCCTCACTCACCCCACCCCCTCCACTCGGGGGAGGAGCCTTACCGGAAAGGTCGTTTATTTGATGAAAATAAAAGGAGAGGCCGTTTTCTGTTACATTTGTAAGTGTGAGGCTAAATTCTGAATTGGAATATGGAATTGGCTTTTCAAATGTATGTGTGTGCATGAGACAGAGAGAGAGAGAGAGAGAGATGGCCAGGGATAGATTAGTAAAAATTTTGTTAAGACCTCTTGATTGCATCAAAGCTGGTCACAAGAGATCACTTACTGAGATGAACACAAATACGACTTGCTGATAAATCTGTTCAAGTTGAATGAAATATGACCGAAGACCTTTAAGCAAATGGTACACATCAGCTGGTTAAGCTTCTCCTCCTCATTTAAATAGCTATCCTTATCTCAGCACCAGCCCCTCTCTTCAAAGCATCTGTATTGATAAAAAAAATGTTGTCAGTAGACTTTTTACTTTCTTTCTCATGACTTGCGGTAAGCCTTTAGAAACGGTGATACGTTGAAATGTCTCTTTTTATCATCAAAACATTCTTTGTTGTTGTGTTGGTGTAGGAGTCAGTAGCCAGTAAAGGCATACATACTGTGTGTGTGTGTGTGTGTGTGTGTATTTGTGTGTGTATTTGTGGGTGTGTGTGTGTGTGTGTGTGTGTGTGTGTGTGTAATAGATAGATAGATAGATAGATAGCATATCAGAATGTTTAACCAATACTTTTATCCTCAGTCTTTGGTAAATCTTTGCCTCTGCACTGCATTAGAGCATATCATTAAAGCACAATCTTGTCTATCTGGAATACAGAGGTTATCACTGTTAAACTTTCTGTCCATTCCACTCACAGGGTATTAAGTACATACTGTATCAGCAGTACTCAACAGAAGAGTACATTAAGCATTCACAAGACCCCTCTCTGGTGAGTAAATCTAAATATCCCAATGAGCAGCCATGCAAAAAAAGAGTACATGTGGCTCTTTGATGAAAAAATCAAGTAGTAAACTAACAAAAAATAAACTGATAATAAGCAGAGAATGTGTGAAAACACAATAGCCTCAACGTTCTCTGGGTTGAATGGAGAGATGTGAAAATATCTACACCAATGTGCTCATCCCCACTGCTTCAAACAGAGCCTTCATCAAAATTTCACCAGCAATTTAACTCTAATTTAATGTGATGGAATTTCATCTCAAAAGCTGCAGAGTAGATGCAAAACTTCCTAAACTCTGACAAACTCAGAGAAAAGACACCGTGCTGGACAGCCGTAGAAGAGGGAGATTCTCTCCGTAGGGAGAAAGAGAATAAAAAAAGAAAAAAATCACAGATTTCCTAAGAACAGACGAGCACTCAAACAGTGCGGGTTGGTAGCCAGCCGAACGTTCACACATGCCAACATCCCGACACAGTCAGAAAAATGTTTTCATTTTATTAGAGCTCCTAACATTTCATCGATTTTCAAAGCAGATAAGCAGGCACAGAGTGCCCTTAGTTTTAAATTGAGGTCAACTCTGCTAAACACAAGGAGAAATCAGATATAAATACAATAGATTACAATACATTGGCAGAAAGTATTTATAGTACTGCATAGCCGATTGAGAGTCACAATAATGTCTGTGAACGTTTAACCTTCTTGATGTACTGTATGGCATATTGCTGTTGTATTCACAATGAACCCATACAAGCTTTGAATATCAAGTAGATAGTATGCATCCTGATCTCCTCAACAGAGAGAATCAGGATTAGCATATTTTTTATGAATTACATCTGAAATATCCCAGGGTACGAGAGCAGAGGTGTTCAGCTTTTGTGATACACACAGTGAGATGTTTACTTGATGGGTATATCTAGACAAAGATGGTTGTGCAATTGCACATTCAAAGGGTTCAGAAAAGGATGCATGAAATAAAATTAAGATGCCACCAACATCAAGATTCATGCTTCCTTTATAATTATGTTTTTACAATGTACAGTATATTGGTAAAATAAGGCAGTACTTATGTGGTCATTACACATCAATAACATTGTTTCTGATTTTGGGGCTCGAAAGCAATCTTTGGCTGTGTGGATTATTTAAATGTGTGTAGACAGCCTCCTCTTATCTTTAACGATACAACGTTATTTCAGAGTTGATCTTTCAATTTTTACAGCTCGCCCTTGTCCCGATACCCATTTAAAATTCATGAACTCAAGCGATCCCCTTGAATTCTGAAGGTCTAAAAGCTTATATTATTTGAAAGGCAGAAGAAGAATGCTCTGTTGTAATCCCCTTATAAAAATAAAAATGCAACTAAAGCCGCAGTGACTCTTTTAGAGGTTCACCTTGCGCCAAGTGTGATCAGGGACACAGCACTCCTCAGCCAACATAAGCCAGCTGCATGCCTTTGAATACTTTCATCATATATCACACAATTTATGTGCTTTCATTACACCACAAAGATTCCTTTGCCACAAATTTAATTTTGTGGCACTATAAGGGCCTTGGTATCTCGCCGTAAATTTAAAGACGAATCGTTTTTATTGCCCCTTCCACCTCACAGAGGGGGAACGATGGGGCTTTCAAAAGCAGACTTCCTGGATGCATTGCATTGCCAAGCAGAGCGGAGACCGCCCTGATCCCAGGAGTAACGGGACGGCTCACATCAGGAAATGAGCATCTTCTCTGCTGTTTCATTTCCTGCATTGCGGCCTATCTCGAATAAGGGTGTTATGTGTGTAATTAGGATCAACTGGTACTGTGAACTCTGGAACACAGTGATGTCTTACCCTGAAATCAGGCTGCGAAATCTGGTCCCCCCCCCTCCCCCACAAAATCAAAATGATCCACATCTCTGGTAGTGTAGGCTGAACATCTCCTGCTGCGTCACTTGCAGATACCCTTCCAATGCTGTGGCTACAAGCACATTTCACTTCCACTTCCATTTTCATCATTTAGCAGGTTCTCTTACCCAGAGCGCCTTACAAAGAGCAAGTACAACATGCTGATCTATTAAAGTGGCATGAGAAGTTGTACAGACAGGGAGGTACTAATCACATTTGGACATGCGTCAGCGCCAAACATAGTGCTGAGATCACGAATGCATGCTTGGATCAACACATTAGTGCAATGCATTATACCCAATAGCAGGACTACACCATTTTAAACAGGGAGCATTTTTTTTTTATTTCATGTGAAACGCAATCAACGTACCTTCACTGCACAGTAATCGAAGAATCCAGTTTCTGAAAATATGGCCACCAAAATCATCTGGAATAAACCCAAAAGAAACTGTATTATGTAAAAGTTATGGACTATTCTTGGGCAACGTCAAAATACCACACAGTTGGACAAAATGTCTTCCAGCAAATATGACGTGAAATATGAAATATAAATGCTATATCAAGTGTACTTTTATTTTGGTGGAAACAATATTTTATTGATGAGGGAATATATATTTATATTTCACAGCTGAAACAGTGTAGTTTTTAAGATTTTCCCATTAAAATGGTAGAAAGCCTTTCTGTTTGGATGCTCAAAGACTTTCTGTTGTGCTTCCAACAATTACACAACAGGATTCCACTGTTAATTACTGGAGCATGCAAGAGGCAAATGCAGTCCTATTCTTTCAACATTGTCTCTGACACTGTCCCTAAGATACCTGCTTAATTCATTATTAAACATGATCAAACTCAACAGGATATGCTTAGCATCCTCTTTCTATAATTCATTTGATGTTACAATAACAGGAAATCTAAATGTGACAATCAGTGTGTTTTTAAAGCAGGTATCCTGTTTGCGACTTTGCTGGCCACAGTAGATAGCATTGTTTACGACAGCAAATGATAAACAATATCTCATGTAAGGCCGGTAAAAAATTGTAGTTATTAGGCAAACAAAAAGACTGCATATTTTACAAGATCAACAGCTTCTCACCTCATTTGCGTTTGCTCTAAGCTATTTCTATAAAGCCTGATCTGTTTCATAGTTTCATTACTGTCTGCTGCATTAACAATCATTTTGACAATTAGGTAGGTAACTAAGAAGAATGAAATTCAATATTAATAACATTGTGTGGGTAACTGGACATTATTATGACATTACAATCTTAATTAAAATATTATGATATACATAATACTGAAGTAAGGATTGAGATAAATATACAACTTAGGTTTATTAAGTAAAATAAAATTAAATCATTATTTAAGTAAATAAAAGTATCACCTTGTATCAACACTGATTGTTATTGTTTGTTTCAGTGGAGATTTTGGAAGTGTGTGGATTGTACTAATTATTACTGTGAACTTAGCTTAGTGGATTATAAAAATAATAACAACACAACAACTTGCAAAATATTACGGTTACAAAACAGCCTTTGCAATCATTTTATGCCTCGTGTCCTCAAAACAAGGAGTTTTTTTAACATGAGAAGTTCTGACAGATTTACAGTTGTGAAAGGTTGTAATTACCATGCCAAACAACAGTGCTAGAGTTTCGTAGTCAATCCAGGCTACCACTGTCAATAGACTGGGTCTCTGCAAAACATTTGGAAAAGAATGTTATTTTTTATATGTTCAATCTCTTATTAAATGTAAATTAAATGGCTGGCCCTGCCACTCACAAACAATCTAAAAGTGCCCGCCTTACAGTAAAATAATGGCAATATGATGAAATAAACATAAATTACTTGAGAATAAAGTCTATCCCTGGGGGTAATCAAAGTGATTTCCTTTTTCAGCGGGCAATACCATTTCAGACCACTGTGAAATCATCAGACACCAATCTAGAGTAACCCTCCAATCTGAATAAAGACCAACATTTCAGCCTTCCCATAATGCATTGTGCATGTGTGCGAGCTGGTAGCGCTTCAGTGGATTCGTTTTCTCCTAGTTCATTTCAGTTGGTGTAAAGCAATATGTTGGTAGAGGTAGTTATAACTGCAGGCATTTTAACACAACACAGAGGAGTAGAAAAATCATGTCTTACATCACCAATGAAGGCCAGGGCAGCCAGTGCAGCCAGGGATCCCAGCATTGCAGCCAGAGTCCGATGAACAATCTGCAGGGACATGACACAATCCATTATACACTCACACTTCACCCAGCTCTAACCTAAGGTATTCCACACAATTACTTGTCCAAGCCTATTGCCTTAATTACCAATTTAATTACAGCTTGGCAGCCCTCTGTCCTGTTAAACTGAACCTGTTCTGTTGCACATTTCATCCACTGGGTCCCTTTTGCAGCTTAAGTAAATTTAAAAACAAGGCTCCAATGTTCTCCAGCTTCTCATAATCTATCTGCAGTATCATTTTTCACACATTCCCCCTGTCCAGAGACCATCATTTCCTGTTAGAGAGACAGTTTCACCTCCTCATCTTTTCTATGGCTAAAATGCACCCTTTCTCTGCTCTAGCTCCAGGGTGACAAAGTAAATTGTCTTAAACACCAGGACTGTGCAGTCTCCTCTTACGTTTCATAGTTTTCTAAAAACACATTTTGAACAGTGACTATGAAGGTCCCCTCCTACTCAATCTCAGGCTCATGTAGGCTGTTGCTTTCCCTTCCAGATATTGTCTGTAAATGGCTGTTTTCTTATATCTGAACCAGAAACCTACATACAAAATTCCTTGTATATTAAGTGCATAATTTCACATATCTAATATATTCTTGATGTGCTGACACCTATATAGTTTTATGCTTGATTTCGTTTGATATGGTATTGGAGTAATATATGTCGTAATTTGGAGTGATGTAGTGTAATGTAAGGTGGACTGGATAAGGCCGGATGCTAAACAACACACAATCTTACCTTTATACGGAAAATTAGCTATTAAAGTAAAATGGTCAAATAAAAAGTCATACTATGTCTTAAACCAATTAAATAACTTGATTATCATTGAATTGTGTGCATGGCCAGTAAAGATAACCTCATACAATGATCTTGTGTCCTTTGCTCATATGTTGCACTCTGGAACCACCAGAGAACCACCTTGGCATAAAAATGCTGCAAATAAAAATTCTCTCAACATTTTAGCCGCAGACTTCTCATAGAGTGGTCACTGCCATTCAGTGGTTTGCAACTCCTGGCAGTTCGTGATCATTCGCTCATAAGCAGACTCCTGAGGTAGTTTAGGTGCAGGAGGGATTAGGTCAATTCCATGCTGAAGAAAGCTGTCCCTTTCCGAGGTTTGCGAAAAGACACACTTTCAGTTTGCACCCCAGGCATGCTCTCATTACAAGGCCTCCAAAAGCAAAGAGAAATGTTTTGGGAGGAGCACAAAACCTCAGCAAGAACTGCAAACAAAGCACCAGCATCATTCTAAAGGCAGTAGTCCCTGAAGCTCTATTTATCACTGTCACAGGTTTATCCCAATGGGCCAGAGTTACAATTCAGGATGTACAGTATTATAACTCAGTGAAGCACACTGAATGAAAAACATCAAAAACTAGAGGGCCTTTAACCAGACCTCACCGAACTGTTTGTTACTGAACACACCTGTTCCCCGATTACTCCATTCCTTGACCACAAGACACCTTAGATAGACGGTAACTTTCCAAAATCCCAGACCAGTCAGTGTAGTGTTACTGAAGCAAAGTTCAGTCAGAACCAGTTCTAACTGGGAATAACCGATCACACTATCCCAGTCAGAGCAGCGGTGTGACCTGCAGCCCTTAATGCGGTGATGATGTAAGATGACTGTCTTTTCAGAGCCTGGAACAGGAAGCCATGACACATGGCACTATCAATTACAGGAAGTCTCCAGCCACGGAGAAGAACCTCCCGCAGTCAGCTGTCCTCTCTAGCCCATGACACCAGAAGCCAAATGATTTATAGGCGATACAGGACATTTGATGTGGAAATTAGATGGATGCTTTTGATGGATTGCATGTGGACTGTAATGATTAATTAAAGCATATAGCTTGATTCTTATGTTGCATGAGAAATCAATGCCACCATGACAGTTTCTGAGACATACAAGCAGACAGCCTGTCAGAATATATAGTAATTACTATGTAGAGTTTTACCCTTGCTTTCACCTCTATGTTAATTGTTTCAGACCTCCAAGTATCATTTATGCATGGTTACACTAAAACATGAGCATGTGTTTTAACCTTTTCTAAATCAACATCTGACAAGAATAAGCTCATCAAGACAAATGAAATATTCATAGAGATAGCACACTAGGATCTGACAGAAGAGTAGACAAGGTATTGTATGTTCTGGAATGCCTTCATGTTACAATGGAGTGCATACGTGTGTGGTGTGTGGCATTCAGTTCCACAGAGATTGACTTGTAAGCATGTTATACTGCATGCCATCATTAAAAATGAAAGATTACAGTGAGTATGCCAGTTCATTCTGGGAGCAAAGCCCTTTTCCTCTCATGTAATCTTTATTTCAGCGCAACAAATGTCAGGGAAATGGGTCGTTGGATGTATATCCATGATTAAAACAACACTGGATAATAGATCACTCAACCAGCATCACTCGACTAGCTTGCCGGAGGTCAACAAGATCTCAGGGCTTCAAGTATGCATTTTCTATAGGGTATAACAGGCAGATGTATGGATCTTCTCCTCCAATCTGACTTGAGGGCATTTGAAGTATGGCTGCCCATAACAGAGTCAACCCTTGAAGTACTGCAGTCAATGGCATGCACCAATCTACCCAGAATGCATAGCGTCCTTCAGTTTCCCTCTGAGAGCTACTGACGCTTGTACTCTAGCTTTGGCATTTATTGAGGGGACCAAAAAAAGAGGAAAAAAAACTATCACTTACAAAGGCTATAATCTCTGAACATTCCTTTTGGCAAGCAGAGCTCAATTTGCCGTAATGGTGCAGATACTGTGTGCAATTTGTAAAATCAAATAAATAAAAGGAGGAGCTCACTCCAATCCACCATTACTGAGTACCCCAGGCTTTAGAACAGAGAAAGACAGTACAGGAAAAAAAACTGCATGGCAAAATTACTAAGGTTAAACAAATGAAATAGTGACGCCATTAATTAGGCATAAGGAGTGCAACAGTAGAACATTCTATTAAAATCTTCATAGAAGTTATAAAGGGTTAGTTGTTAAGTGAGTAATTCTTCCAATAAAATGAATCACCACAACCTGAAATTCATTACTTTTTAGCAGGCTAACTCCTTGTAAAAATGTGCTTGTTGTGCATGTCTTTCCAACTTACATGATTGACACAGCACCTTCTGATTTCTGTAAAGAATCAAGATGGCATTTCTTCAAAGTACAGTAAACGCATATAAATCTCAAGTGAGAAATTTGTATCTTTCAGCTTGAGGCCACAGACCACTTCTGCAGATGAACAGAGATGCAAAGGATAATTAATAAATAACTGGGGGGATGGTAGCCCCGGAAGGACAAAAGAGGCAAGTTCTGCACTCTCTTTGATTAGCTGGTATGCCACCGAAAACAATCAGACATTTTCAGAGGACAGTGTTTGGAGTGGAACAGACAGAGGCTTTTAATTTATTGCAAAGTTTCCACTCAAAAAGATGTGTGTGTGTGTCTGTGTGTGTGTGTGTGTGTGTGTGTGTGTGTACAGGTACAGGAGGTCGAACTAAGAAAAAACATTTTTCATAATTCTGTCATTTACTGGAAGAATCAACTATAAAATCAACAAAGCATTTCCACAGTGCAGCCAGACTCTTTTCAGGTCTGTACGCATACAGTAGAGACAAAAAGAAGATCTCTATTCTTCGGCACTGACCACATGTGGGCAAGAGAGAACCAGAAGACATTCTCCATGGAGACCCCTAGTGCCACCCAGTGGCCATTAGCCAGACATCATCCATTTGTTCAAGTTAGAGGCTTACCTACTGTCCTCAGCAGAATGTGTGTGTGTGTGCGTGCGTGCGCGTGTGTGCACATGCATTTGAGAGTACGTGTGAAAGTCTGTCTGCGTGCATGTGCATGAATATGAGTGTGTGTGTGTGTGTGTGTGTGTGTGTGTGTGTGTGTCTGTGAGAGAAAGAATGTCCTCTCTATATAGTCTTGATTAAAGACATGACTGAAGACTGTTAATACCGCGCTCTCTGAATTTTCAGTCAATACACTGCTGCTGTGATCATGCAACCAGCTCAGAGATATTGATGAATGATTGATTTCTTTGTGAGATGTTATTCTTTTTTTAGTCAACTAATCTCTGAAATAAAACTGGATTATTCATTGCATCATTTTAAGTCAATTTATTTTCATTCCTTCGACCAAAAACTAACCATGAAGACGAGTGACCGATAATACACATATCTGATTTTCTCAGAGTAATGATGGCAGTGGTGTAGATGGCATTGATTAAAAGCTGTTCTGTTCTGTGCTTTGCTGTGAGTTGACTTTGTGACAGGACTAGAATGGGAATAGGACCATGCTCTTGTCTGTACTGATAGGGAATATGTGTACACGCTAGTCTGTACCACTAGGAATGTAACCACACCCTGGTCTGTACTATTGAGAATGTAACCACGTCCTGGTCTATACTACTGGGAAAACAACCACACACTGGTTTGCACCATTGGGAAAAGAACCACATGTTGGTTTGTACTACTGCGAAGGAAACCACAGCCTTGTTGGGTCACTCTAGCTCTGCTACACTCTGGATACAGGAGATGATCTGTGTCTGGCCTAATGTGAGGAGATTATTGGTTTCTATTTTAACTGCACAGAGGTCAGAAAAGCCCCAGACATCCCCGCCAAAGTGCATCAGGATTTGTAAGATATAGAAGTCCATGATCTAAATAGGCTGCTTATTCCAGGGGCTGTCTATAAATGTTGCTAACCAATCCCAAATTTTGTGGCTGCTATTTCTGTGCTTGGCCACCCGTGGCTGCGTGCCGGGCTGTCACACGTGGGTGAGAGACAGAGAGTGTGCATTTAGTGAACTGTGTGTCAGGTGTCATGACAACAGCAAGCCCAGCTCATACTGGCTGAGACATAAACATCAATCTGTTGTTGCAGGTAATGCAGCCTTTAACATGTCAGAGGGGAGGGGGGGTTCCTCGTAGCGCGCTGCTCATGAGGAGACACCGGGGGGGGGGGGGGGGGTGTCAGGTGTGAGACAGGCGCGTTCACCTCGAAGATGATGAGGACGTAGACCCCGGCCAGGATCACTCCAGCGATGACGACCTGCGTCTCCACGTTGACGTAGAGGGACTGGTGAGTCAGGGTGAGGGGGACCACTTGGCTGTCACGCAGGAAGGCCTGAATGCTAATGAGGATGGGAGCACTGTGGAAAGCAGGGAGGAGGGGGAAATAATTCATTACCAGACCTCACTTTAATTACACAGTCACCGCGCCCCCCTCCCCACCCCCCACCCCCCATACCCCCCACACCCCCACCCAAACAGAGAGGGCCGTGAGGGCTGGGGGACTCCCGCTCACAGATACATCCCTCCAAACAATGGCGCTAGAAGAGAGGGGCCACGCGAGTAACGGCGTCGGACAAAAAGAAACACCCCGACAATTAACAAACAGTGCGCCCGGCGCTGACGAGGATCCGGCTAAATCCCATCCCAGGGCTCTGATCGATACAAATGTCTGTCTGTTCGGCGCTCGTCTTTGTTCAATCATCCCTCACCCAGGCTTTGTTCGAGCACGTCTGGCTTTTTCACATGACAGGACAGTCTGAGCCCAGGCAGGGGTGTGGAAAGGGGGGGGATTACCAAATTCAGTCCAGAGTCCTGGCAATGAGCCATCTCATCCCCCCCAATCCTGAATGCAACACAGGCCAAGTGTGAGTTGTGTAAACCTGAGAGGCTGCCGTTCCTAATGGGGCCTGTCTGTGGTTTTACAGTAATACCTTCGCTGCACACGGCTACATCAACACACACTCAGTTATGTCATGTCACACTCCAAGCTGCTCCAGTACTAACTGTGGGCGAAAGCGTTTCTAAGATTCATGTACTCCCCACATGAAATACAATTGCAAGATCACGCTTTATACCTGCTTAGCATCTCGAAGGTTCTGGTTGTCAGCATCTGATCATCTCTTTGCGAGTGTAACGGTATTGTCCAGTTGTGCAGGACCTGTTAAAAAATAATCAAGAGCAATCACTTTCAGTACTGTAAATCACGCATGACGTTCAAACCTCGTATGAAGCTGTGTATGATCAATACATCCAAAATGTCTGTTTTCTATCCAACTCAAACATGACACCATGCTTGAGTTGGAGAGAAAATAAATGTCTACTCAAAAATACCACAAGGACAAATTATTACAATAGCAAGAGATATGTAGCCTCTGAATATTGGCTGCACAGTTTCCACTATCCATACAGATGTAAAATAAAAAAATGACTGTCAGTCATTTCTAAAGAGAATGTATTGCTTGACAGATGAACCAGAGGCTGAAGAGAGCTGATAATGATTGCAATCGCTGTTACTGAGCCATGCAGGCTAATGTTATTTTATGGAGATATGCCATTTCTGTATCACAGTAAAGCCTGATTGATTAGACTTGAAAAGGAGCGGCACTGCTAGCAATCCGTTTCTTCTATGACATCACAAAGGCTTGTATGTGTGCAGTGGTGTGGATGGGGGCGGCTGGCAGCAAAGAAGGGAGGAATTGATTGCACTGTTACATTGAGTCACAGAGAGAATGGATCAGTGGGTGGGGATCAATCCGGGGAAGGGTGGCCGCGGATTCGCTCAGAGAGCAGGTGAGGGTGGGGAAAGGGGCATGGGTCCAATCCGGGGCTCACCTCCTGCGTACGCCTTCTCCGGGACCCCGCCTCCTCTGTCTGCTCCACCTGCACCAGGATGTACTCGTCCGTGGAGCTGTCCGCTGCCCCACCCACAAAGGGGCCACCCACCTGCAGCTTCAGCAGGGCGTTGTCATGGAAGTCTGTCAGATTCATGGCTGGGCATGATTGGTTAAATACAATAACTTAAGAAATGCGTGGTAGTGTTTCAGCAGCACAACAGACTGCTGTCTGTGTACCTGAGCTAACACCATTTTGAGGCAGATGCCATTAGCAGGGTGAGTGTCCTTTGGTATAACTGTATATTCAATCATCCCCCTAAATACTATGCTTTAATTGGTCATTGGAGTGAGAAACAGAGTAAAAAAATAAAAGCAGCACAGCTTTCAATCAATGTTGTGACAGGGCCTATGTGATCTATTGTCTCTCTTATGTGCAATTAGATATGCAGAACTACATTTCAAAGTTTTATGTAATTGGGTGTGTGGAGGTTTACTTGCATGCGTGTAGAATGTGCAATATATTTAGAATGATATTGGCCTTAAATTGTGCATATTGCTTTGTATGTTAATCTAGGCGCAGCACTAGCGCTTGCTCATGTGTGGTTAGCGGCGTCCAGTTTGTGCAGCTTTTCATGTCGCCTTATTACATGCGCTGTATAAGTCACTGTGGGTAAGAGCATCTGCCGAATGACAATGATGTAATGCGATGGCTTCCCAGCACACCTTGCACTGCAGCGTGCGTGGGGTCACCTCGGCCACACCCCACCGGGCAGGTCGACAGACTGCTGAGGAATGAGCTTCGGTTTACTCCAGCCTGCCAGATGGAGCCGGTGGGCTCATAATTACTCTGATTGCAATCAGCTGGAGGGCGCCGTTTGAGAGGGCCTGCGTTTAAGAGCGTGCAGTAGTATGAGGGAGAATCTTCCAGAAGGCAGCTGCCGTCTCTTCGCGCTGCCCCTCGAAAAGCTCGACAGACTGCCGCAACAGGAAGTGAACGATGGCTTGTCAGTCAAAAGGTTTTAATAGGATTACAGACACGAGAGTGCACTTCTGGTTATCTGAAGAAGACATTCGCCACTTCTCTGAGCGCACAGACTTAAGTCAGAAGCCAGAGTGTTTAAACTTTTGAACTGCACATGATAGCATGCTCAGAGTGCTGTATGACAGGCTGATGGGCTGACTATTAGCCCCCTGAATACTGTGGGTGTATTTGAGGTCTGTGAAAAAGAATAATATAAAATCAAAATTCTGAGCTTGAGTCAACAGTGTTGTTCGTCCATTGCAAATCCATTAGACTGCTCCGCACTTTTAACTCTGAGTGGGAAGATGTTATAGTGCCCTTACAGCACAGGGAAAATAAGACCAGCTGAGAAACGCATGCAATCAATGACTCAATGACAGAGGGATAAAAGGAGGTCAGGTTCTCTTCTATTAACCCATGCAGAATTATAGAAATTTGGCTATATAAGGAATAGGATTTATTAAAACTATAACTCCACCTGAAGACATTAGCACACAGTCTTTTATTTGCCAGTTAAAGCTGACATGGCACATGTACACACGTACATATACCCACAACCACACAAATGCATGCATACATGCCTCACGCAAACACACACATACACACAACCACATATACACACAAACAAAGAAGTACTGTACATATATACAATCAGACACACACACACACACGCACGCACATCCACACATACAAAAAAAAACACACACGCACATGCATACCTGCACTCACACATATACACATGTGCACACTACCACATATACACACAAACATAGTGCAGGAATACATGCACACACACATAAGCACACATATACAATAACATATAGACACACCCAAACCCATAAACAAATGCACACAAACACACACACACCCAAACGCACACATATATACGCATGCACTGACTGAAACCCAGAGAGAAAGGAAGACATTCGAGGTGAGTTTCCAAGTCTCTCAGCCATTTTCAGCATAGACATCAGACACATCTCAATGAGGAAGCGGGACCGTCTATCCTAATGAATGCATACTAAACCAACCTCTCAAAGGATGCTGCTAACCTGTGCCCATTGAAATGCTGACCCCATCATACCCATTGGGTTCTGGGCCTGTGGGCACTTAAGCCATCCAATCAGCAGCCAGCACACACTCTCCCTGGCCTGTTACTGAAGCTTGAGTGACAGCAGAGGTGTACAGCAGGCGTCGGGGTGCAGGAGCTATGAGATCCCCAGTCTCTGCTCCTTGTAGAGGACAGAGCCCCAGGGAGGCTGGAGGAATGCCTCTTCCATGCTCTGGGTACACCCACCCTGGGCCAAACAGAAACACTGTATATCAGCAGGGTAAGGGCAGGCACAGTCCTTGAAGTCCAATTTGCTCCTCGTTATAGAGGTGCTGTGTGTTTATATGTGACCCACGCTGCCAATCAAAGGCCTGTGACTGTGCCGTGGTGGTGGATTATAAAAGAGAATGAGCTGGGCCCCCACCTGCGCAGATCTGTCTGTCATCAGCCTGTTTCATTGAAAGAAAGGAATTGTGGGTGTTTTTAATTCCCGCTCACTCTGCCTGCGGCACCTTAAATGGAAGCTTCACTCCGAGGGCATCTGGGTCTCCCCTGACCCACCCACAAAGGGGTGAGCGCAAGCCAGTGACTGACAGCTCCGTAGATGAATGGGAGTTAAGGATACAGAAGCTTTGTGTTGGCGAGACAGTCAGCATTCTCCAGGGGTTCTCGTGGTCTGGATACATACTGAAGAACAGCTGGAAATAACAAGCATGGAAATTGTAACTGTTTAAGGGTTTCCATGAACCCTAGGTAATGCAAGTTGTCACAGGCTTTGAAATCAGCCTCTTTTCAATATGGAGGGACTTGTAGCTAAAAAACAAAAAGCATCAGTAGGAATGAGGATGACCCACACTCCCTAGAATGGGTAATTACTCCACTTCCAGCTGCCCTTAAAGCAAATGGATAGGCCTGATTGAGGAGTATTCCAGCTTATGTCCCCATTGGTACCTCTCTCTGTAAAAACACGCTGCAGACATGGTAGATGTACAACAAAGATCTTACAGATAAAAGTAAATTTCCAAATTCCAAAATTGGAATTGCAGCAATTCAGATTTTGTTTTGTTTTTTATATATACTCTTACTGTAAGAAGCAGACAATCATGCTACAGCAAGACCATACCATTGGTTTGTTTTGGACACACAGTCTTTTCCCCAAGCAACTGAAGAAATATCAAAACACGCTCACCGAGGAGAGAATAACGATGACGAGTGTACTGGTAACCTTGGAAATCCTCAAGCAGTATCTAAAAACAGGAGAAAGAGCATGTCTGAGCGATGTGTTTTTGGGTGTTTGGAAATGTACCACTGTTGGCAGGTGTTTCTGCTTCACCTGTTTTTAAAGGAAAAGGAATTCTCTTCTCCATTTCACCTGCTAGGGATACTAAAATGTTGTAATATCCAATTCTCCTTAAATGCATAGCACAGCTGCAAATATATATGTCATATTATTATCATTACAGTACAGTCATGCGCTTAACGTCCATTCGGACCACGTTTGTTTGCATATACGTCTGTAGTCCCATAAGGTTATAATAAAGTTTTAAAATCCCGATCGCAGAACGGGACATATCGGACATAACCAGACGTTGCAAGGGCAATGCTTCCTGCACGCAACACATGTCTCATGGAAATAAAGCGATTGTGCTGCCAGGCGTACAATGGTACAGTACATTGTATACCATATACTGTATATAGTATGGTTAAATATTGTGTATTATATTCAATATTGCATAATACATTATATTCAGTTATATATTATATTCAACATTATTAACGGATCTTTTTTTACATGTTGTATGAAAAAATACCTTCTTTATCAGGTTACTTTCCTCTACTCTGTCCCATTCTCCTGTTCTACAACTCCCCTATTATCATTGTTATTATAATGGTACAAATTCATATGGAAAAAGCAATTATGCTGGTTTGAGTCCCTGAAGCTGACCTCAGAACAGTGAGGAGCATCGTTTGTTTTCATGCTGCTAATGAATAATTGTGAGGAATGAAGAGAAGGGTGTTCCTAACGGTCTATAAATCTGAGGGGTGCTGTTGAAATAGGCTTGCGATAATTTTGGGGGGTTTACCCATTGCTAAAGGCAACACAATGCAAACAGACAGTCTAAAAAAGCAAACAGGAAAGGGCAGAGGCTTCAAGGGTTAAAACAGTGTTCACCCAAACTGTCATGACCCTCTAATTCATAGTGTATCATTTACAGATTAAAAGATCACCAGCTGCGTTCTGTGTACCCACAGATGGGTTCATTCTCAAGCAACATCTCAACACACACCAGCAAAGCACCAGGAACACAATTAATTTTCCCTCTTTCCTCGAGTAGAGCAGGAAGAAAAAGGGTTTGTTGACCTGAGTAACAAATGTATTGCTCTTCAGCTGGTATTCAAACAGCCGCCAGCTGCAATGGGGAGAGAGAAAATAGTCTTCCTCCCCCCCCGTTCATCTCTCCGTCTCCACAGACAGCCACATTAGCCGGCGCTGATAGATGTAGGAATCTCACAGCTCTCTGTACGCCTTCACATCCCTCCATCCTGGCCATTACTCAGCGCCCTTCTGCCCCCCTTCTCTCTCTCTCTCTCTCTCTCCCTTTCTCACTTATAATCCTCTCATTCCCTCACAAAGGTAGATGGTGCAACAAGGAAAAAAAAGCTTTTGGAAGGTTGGAAATACATGAAAAAAAATTATGATGCAGTACTGATGCTATGCAAACAGAGGCCATTTTCATGTCAGGATACAAGGCAGAGTGATATCCTCAAGATGCCAGTATGCGAATAATATCGTTGCCCTGGCTGACGGGAAATTCTGCACTTGTGAATGTGACATCAGACTCTGACCCTCACCATCTTTAATGGCTCCACTGTTTTTGCTTTCATGTTTCTGTGGAGAATGAGGCCCCCGGGTGAATTGAGGAGCAGTGTACACAAGTTCTCTGTTTAAATGGAGTAATGGGATGGGGCACAGCACAGCAGGTATCTCCCCATAGGGAGTGGGGGGGGGGGGTGTTGGGTCATCTCACCTCATCCTGCCGGAGAGGGTGAAGCTGAGGTGCAGGTTGTCCAGGGGGTCACCCCTGTCGGTGGAGTTGGAGTGGGACAGGCTGGTGACCTCGCTCCCCAGGCGACACCTCCTCTCCAGCTCCATGGAGCCGCCATCCCAGGACTCCTCCTCCACGGAGTAGCCGGAGTCGTGCAGGGTCATGTAGGTGATGCTGAGGACCGGAGACAGGCTTCGTCACGGCCGTCACCAAGGCAACTGTTCATTTACAGCTCATGCAACCACGGCAACATGATTAAGATACATTGTGAAAAAAGGATACATTGTGAGCTTGTACTACATTGCTCCATTAATCCACAATCTGGTTTAGCCCAGGTCATACACCATGGCACAAAATGGCTATGGCTATGGCTATGGCTAAAGCTACCAACATAACATTACTTGAACAATAATTGAGCAAGACAAAGAGGTGTTGAATTCTTGTTGTCCTAGACAATGAAAGTTACATAAGATCTGCATGGTGTGATGAGAGATCGACAGATACACAGGACCAGATACTGTCGAGAGCAAACTGCACGAAGGAAGCAAGAAAGAGATGATTGGACAACAGTGAAAGAGCTTTGTATTCTTTTCACACACAGTCAAATTCATATAATGTGACATAAATGGATCTGAAAGTGACACAAAGGGCTTAAAGAGTGAAGGCAGAGCATTACATAAGAGCATAATCCTGAGAAGTCCACAAACGTGTTTCAAACTATTTCACCGAGCGCACCGACATCTAATTCCCCTGTATATTACAAACCCATCAAGGTTCCTTACGTGAGAAATACGTAATCCTGTTGGACATTACACGCAGATCACGTTTCTTATGTTATAAAAAAGAGGCAAAATTGAAAACCACCCTCACATCTGCCACTGTGTCTGTAAAAAAAAGGTTAAAGCAGCAGGTGAGCTTATCATGTCACTACATCACTCAAAACCTTTGAGTGAGAAACTGCTTCCCAGCTTTCACATAACTCTCACACATTCTTTGCTCATATGGAAAAAGTCTTCAATGAACAGTCTCACATTGCCTTGGCCCAGGGAGCTTACTTTCAGAGGGGTCTCATTGTCCTGCAGCTGTCCAGCAAGGACAGTCACCTGAAGCACAGACATAGGCCGGCCAAGCGATGGAGCACAGATACACCAGCCCTTTCTCTCATTGTACTCAGTGGCTTTAGGTTTTCCCAGCATGATTAAATGATCCAGGACAAGGTGAAGTTCATCCACAGATACCAGAAGACAAACCCGCTGATGAAGAGAGCTCCAGCAGCCTCAGACCACGGTTCGAGTGCACCGTCAATTGCCATAAATGATTTTTTTTTCTGGCAAAGGTCACATCTTCCCCTGTATTTGCACCGCTGAATGGTAAATCGTGTAATTACAATTTTTTCCCCAGCCGTACTTTAGAGAATCATTATGGGAAGGCAGTTACTAGGGTCAACGTTTTAAAGGAAGTCATTTTAAATACATTTTGAAGAGGGAAGTGATAAATCACACTGAACAATATAATATTTAATAGCTTTCTCTGTGTGAGCCTGAAATGGGAATAGACTGTCATTGCCTAGCATTTGAAGCTTTTAAAGAAGACTTGATTGCATTTCATGTGTAATTTGCAGTGGAGCTAGCTCCATACAATATGGCTTCTGAAACGCAGGAACTTATGTAAAATAAAAATTGCTAAATAGAGGAACATGTACTTACCTTTTGGTATAAAACCTTGCTAAAAAGCGAAAATTACTGCATAGACTGAGTACTACTGTGTGGAGAAGCAGACAATAATTCAGCTCAAAACCAGAGAATAGAAAATATCACCGGTTTATAATGGCTACCAAGGCCATAATGCTGATTCCATCCTGAATTGCTTTTCAATGTTAAAATCATCTCTAAAGTCAGCAACACAAAAAATGTTTAACGCTGTTCAAACCCACCGCCCACAACAACTGATCTTGTCTCTGTCACAAATTGTGACACTTTCAAGTCCAGCATTTAAGATTCGAGACATGCAAGCACTGAAAGCCTGATTCAAAATAAACTACAGGTTTCCCAAACCGAACACGCAGTGGAACTATCCAACAGTTCTCATCAAGGGTTGGAACAGAGCTCTGTTCTGGCGTGTTCATCTGCACTGTGCTCACTGCATGGGGGTGCGATGGCTGTTGGCTGGCGCAGGGGTCAGCTGGGACCTCACCTGTCATTTGGGGAGCACTTCAGGAGGGCAGTGCTCTCTGTGCAGGGGTCCTGCTTTGACTTGCCCTTGAGGTATTTCATCACATTGAAGTTGTGCCTGAAAGGAAAAGTGACTATTTATCAAAAACAGCACAGTATCATCTTGCATTGTGAACACAACAAATTAAAGACCACAATCACAAATCAGCTCTGGTTAGTAAGTACACAAATTGCCTATACTGAAGCTTTGAAAGTTTGAACCGCTTTGCATTAAAACTTAATCAGTCTTCCATCCAGTCTCATTGATCATGTAGTATTTAAAGGCTGAATAATAATGTGAATATCTGAATAATTTCTTACTGGGTTTTTAAATATATGTAACTACTAATGTAATTACACCCTGCACACCTATAGGTGTATGTACTCTCCTACAGGTACATGTACTCTCTTATAGTAAAGCAGTGGTGTATGGAAAAGCATTCTGTGTTGTATCTTTTCTCTTATACAAAGTTCACTAATATATCAGAGATAAAATTTCCCATCATTGACCAAAATATTTCAGACTAATCAAGAAATGCTGGAAGTTAAGTGCTCAGCCTATAATCTTTGAATGGCATGTGACTTTTATAAAGGGAATGGACAGCTACAGAAAAACAGCAGTTTCAGTCTCAACAAAAGAAATGCATTTTCCTCTCATCTATTCGACGAAAACTGACAATGCAATGGTACACAGCAAAATGGAACAGAATTTATGGCACAGTGAGAACTAACTCAAAGTACAATTTGTTTCCACGAACATCATTTTATACCACACATAAGTTCTCTGACAAAGACAAGGAACTGGCTTTCCTCAGACACTCCTGTGACGACCCCCACACCTGGGTAGCTGTCACTGGCTTGGCCTGACTGACAGACAGACAGCTGCCTTGCTCGTTAAAAGTTTTACAGCGACTGGTGCGCAGATGGTACCCCTGGTTCATTCGAGAGGTTCATTAAAAAGTTCACCCCCCCACCGCTGCCATCCTGTGCTCTGGGGCTGTTTACAGGTACACAGGAGGGGCCTCAGTGTACAGTACAAAGACACTGTATGTTCTACCACTCAAAGCTATTTTCGGCTGCAGCTACTGGAGGAAGAGGCTCCAAAGAGCATTGTCCCTCTCTCCCTCTCCTTCTCCCTCTCACTGAGTGAGTGGCTTGCCTAGCAGTCTAGTTACGATTTAACATTTAAGAGCAAAAAAGTCACCATGTCACCACAGCAGATGCAGTCCTTGAACTGACTATGAACCGGCATGTGTTTAAATCATCGGCCATTTTGGAAAAAAAGTCACCCTTCCAGAAGGCACGATGCTGATGTCACAGGCCTCAGACCTCCCCACCCAAGCGCCAACATCACGGCCTGCCCCGCCATGGCTCACACAGGCACAGGGAGAATTACCGCAGTGGGAAACAGGATCACGGTGCTATCCAGTTACCCCACAGTGATGCTCCACAAAAAAATAACCATTTGAGAGCAGAATATTAAACATGAACCTATAATCCTGTGTTTGGTTTTCTGCAGAAGTCAAACACTTCAGGGAGGAGGTCTGTGTTGACAGGCAGTGCCAGAGTTTGCACACGGAGGGCTGGCTGATGGCGTACATTGGAGGACGTCCACACACTGTGTTCGATTGATAAACTGTGCCCACAACAGAAAACAAGGGGGCGAGGCGAGGGTATCGAAGTTAAAACAGTCCCTGTGCAACGTTTCTAATCCTGGAGCGCTCGCAATACAAGAATCCCTCGCTATTCGCAGGGGGGGACACCGATGGGGAAATCCGACAGTTCTGCACTGCACTGATAATGATGACTTACACGCAAATGGGATTCACTCCCAACACAAAAAAGGCATTCTCCGTATAAAACAATATAATAATGAAATAAACAAGAGATTAATATGCATATTTGTGTAATAGCGCATAATAATGCGCTCGGAATGTTGTTTGGTTGTGAGAGCGGTGTTGGAAACAGAGGATTTTTTGGGCAAGAGCGGAAAATGAGAATGAATGTCATGGCAACTGCGTGAGATCAGGCGAGCTTGCCCCCACCCCCGAACCTTGCAGAGCATAACCCTGCAATGCTAAAGGCTATGTAGCAATAGCACTAAAATGTACCAAAAGATCTAATTACAGCAGTAGGTTTCCACTCGTCCCAGGAGCATCTCTGAATCAGCCTAATTAAAATCTATAGTGAGTGAATAGCTACAAAGTGATTCTTTCTTCATGTTGAAGGGATCCTTTTGTTACAGTTCCTAAAAAAATGTTGCATTATATTTTTCACAATACAATTAATCATCCCGCTCATGGACACCACATGAACCTTATGCTTCCATCCAACCTGACATGCAAATGTGTTCACGTTGCTAATTCTAAGGCTTATCCCTTCATTAAATCCAAATTTCTACTGCGATTTACAGCTAAACGCAGGTGTTACTTTCTTCCCCACAAACACAGTTTAGCGAGTTCAGCAATCACTGAAATAAATGTAATAGATGCATTTGTGCTGAAAAAGTAGCACATGATTTTGAATGATTGGATGCAGGTGTTGGGTTTCTTTCAACGGCACACCTATTCATAGAATGAACAGAGCAAGACTTTTAATTTAGCGTTTCACAAATTAATCTGATGAATGAATCTGAACAACAAACTTGCCTCTTAAAACAATCTGTACTCTTAGTTTTTTCACTACTTTTAAAAGACACGATAATGAGCAAAGCCAGGTATACATTTTTACCTTACAATAAATTACATTATAATAAAAGCAAATCCCATTCAGTCCCATTCACCAACAATAATAATTCTTTGGCATCACAAGGTAATACAGTTGTAACATAACTGTGTCCTCCTGCTTTTATCTCAATATGATTCACTATGGACAGGTTTACAACTTACTCCTTCATCATCCAGGCTGTTCCTCAGTACTGTTTGAGAGAATGAAAAGTGAACATTGTCCATGTAGTGCACCTTATTAATGTTATTTGACCAAGTGCTTAAAATATTGTGGCTTTTCAGGACTTCTCAATATCTTGACCAGGGCAGGCAGGAGTTAATCTCGTAAAAATGTCAAAAAGCACTCAAACAGATCACGAAGCACAGAGGAAAATGCATGTCTATTCTAAGGAACACTTTTTGACCCGAACTGGGAAGTTTGCACAGATTTGGAGACCTTGCTGAGACTGGTATAGCCAAACATTTTGAAGGCAGGAAGAGGAAACTGTCATTATGAGTTGGCCATCACAGCCACCTGACTTCAATTAGGTTGAGGGGGTCTGGTACCAAACTGTAAGCCAAGTAACTGAAGCAGAACTCTGGGAACCTGCTGAGAGCTCTAGACTACTGCAAACACAGCTATTGCGGGAAGGCCTGCAGATCCTGCCAAACAGCTTGCAAGGAGTATATATGAACCTACTTATATAGGGATGTACAAGGAGTTAAATTATTCATGATCCTTGATCAAGAGGGTGTCTTTCTGCTGAGTTATTGTCTTTGAGTCCCCATTCTGGAACTATATGTTTCACTGAACCAATACACTATCCCTGTGAACCCTACACATTTACAAAAGCACAGTACATTCTAGTAAATACACCTCTCAATACATATTTTCATGTTAACTCCTCACCTCAGAAGCAATCCACATCTAACATTAATAGGCACAAAGGTCCTTAATTCAGAGAGGAAGTGTCTGAACCCTGAGGGGAGGGGGGTTAATATCCTAAATCCCTCTTTGCAGTTACAATATCTTCATTTACATAAATTCATGGATGAAGTTTCTACACTTCAAGGCCTACTATCTCTTTAGCAAAACAAAAGACAAAGTGTTGAAGAAAGTGCTTTTTTCTTTTTTTGAGCTAGTGCAGAAATGTAGAGGTTGATTCAGCCACGCCATATGATCTAAAGACAAACAGGCCACAACCACAGATGAGAGTACCACAACCTCAGCTGAAACCAATTAGTGGAGCCTGTATTCTAATCTTTTAATCCTAAACGGACCCCTCTCTCAGAGCAGTCATTTTGGTCGAAATCTTGTCCGGGCCAGTAACAAACCCCCCCTTGCCGCAAGGGTTCCTGAGGTACGAGCCCTGTCAGGTTTGTTTTACTGTGACAAGCAGGTTTTCCCTTCAATGGGGCATGACTATGTGACAACAGAAAACTATACCATAAACCTGAGGGTCAACCATGAAATAGAGCGCTTTCACCCAAAGACTGTATGTCACTTCAAATGCCTCACTGGTAGGCATAGACCTGGTATCACTTTAAATGCTGCACTGGTACGTATACCACTTTTATCTTCCTTGTTTACCAGTTGCAATCTCTGAGCAATGTGGTTAGGCCTGGTTTGCAATGGGATGGAGGAGTTTTGAGCCAAGCCTGGATTTGAAAAGACTGGGTACCTATGTGTGCACTACATGGGCCTTCCATAGAAAGAGCATGTGCATCTTATCCCTGGGTCATTGCTGTGAAGAGACTTTTCAACTGGCCCAATGAACAAACACAAAGATAAAACTCTGCTGGTAAATGCCCTTGCAAACAGAGGCCTTGCACATCTCCACTTGTGAACATCTTTATAAAATATAACAAAGTGAAAACGGATCTCAGCAATGCCATGCTGGTGAGTGGTGGACCCACAGAGCCCAGATGTGGCCAGGATTCTGTACCTCAGTACAGATGTTCTCTTCCTGGGCCTCTGCCGAACGGGATGCCATATTACAGAATTAAGGCACCAATCTGTAGCAGTATCAGCTTCTCAGAATCAGTAACCCGGGTTTTCTACTGTTTACATTTCCAAATCCTGTTCCAAAAACATTCATTTTTCCAGAAATGATGCACATTTATAATGACCTTCCCATGTTGTTTTGGTGTGGTTACGTCTTCATGCCTGATTTCATGCATGATTCCTTTCACACTCCCTGTCACTTCTGAGGATTCCAGCCGCACCCTGAACGGGGCACAGCTGGGAGGTCTTGTGTAATATCAGGAAGATGGCATGATTTTGCATCCTCCTGGAAATACCCTGGCTTTTTGCAAATCAAATAGATTAAACAGGATATTTCGGGCACAGTAATCCTCCCCGATACTGTTATACAACTCTGAGCAGATTTGTAATGTAGCTCGCTGGACGCTGTGAATTTCAAACGGCAATGGGATTCTATCCTTTGTGCAGGCTCATCCATGCCTCACCCAGATGTGAAATTGGGGGGGGGGTGCAGTGTGAGTGAGCTGGCAAAGAGGTAGAACTGTACCTGATTCATACCCTTGGCAGCGTGATTCACTCAGAGACACCAGGGGGAGGACCGGAATGGCAGGGCATTGTTAACGCACTCAAATGGAGAATGGAACCGGAATGGCACTCCTGACTCATCTGGTCACGTGCGGACGTGCAGCTCAGCCTCTCAGCATGGAGCTAAATCCCCCTGCCATCGTAACCACAAGGCTGGGATTAGCACGGACATCCCTGTGTGGCCAAGGGCCTGGCTGCTGTAAAAACACTGTATTTACCCAGGAAAATCTACACCAATCTCTCCTTCCCCCCCACTGGAGACCACCAGAGTAACCATTGGGACAGTGCTAACGTGACTAAAAAATGTGAGGCCCAATCCTCTTTTCCATCTATGAACAGCTGTTTCACCCTTTAAACCTCTTATGGTGAACAGCAGGTACTGACCTCACCGTGTTCAATGAACAAAAATAAATGGATGTCGCATTCACAGGCAGAAATTGAAAAGAGTAGAGCACTCAACACAACTCATAACAGGCACAAAGACTACACTGCATTCAGGAATTACAGAAGATGGAAACATGCCCTTATTTGGATGGAAATGGTCTTCAGCAAGTGTGAATATTAGTAATCATGTGATAAGCAGTGTGATGCAAGCTGATACAGTGCACTGATCGTGCCACTCCCTCTGTGTATTACAGCAGAAGATTCATGATTAAAAACGTCACATATAACTTTTCATGTTATTTGAATACCATGAGAGGAAACATCAGTGCAGTCAGCACCAGTCTAAAGCAAATTCCTGATAAAAATTTGAAGAAACATCTCTGATGTTTTTCACACACTGAGCAAAAAGTGATGTGATATCAGCAATCCGATAAAATTCAACAAATTCAACCTGATAAAATTCAACCCGATCTAAATAACGTCTCTTCATCCCAGAATTTCAAATTCTACCTTCACATAATTTGTTTTTTTCTCATTTGAAAATGGAATATTAATTGCCTTTGCCAGTTTGGTCCAATTTATTACCTCTTCAGCTGCCACAGATTGTTGAAAGACATGCAACTAACATGACTAATAGTCAGAGTCCTGTACCAGCCAGCATGTGTTTGCTGATCATCTGCTCCATGTGCCCTTCAGTACCAGGCTGTGGCCAAAGGAATGACTCAAATCAGGCAGTGTTATGAATTCAGTGGTCATTTGAACTGAAAATAAATAACATATCCAACAGAACAACAAACTATCATACAGTCCTTAAGAGGCCCATATGACACCCTCAGAGGGTCTCTAGAAAAGGCCTTCACAGAGACACTAATGACACTTTTCTATAGTGCGTTTGGCTCACAGTGTGCTGCTGGCAGTGTTTAAGGTAAATACACCATGTCTCATTTTGCTTGTGCTAACAAAGATAGTGCAGCATAGGCTGAGGTAACAAAATGGTTGTTTAATTATCATCCTTGCTTCACAGCAAGTTCACTCCACATCGAAGATACGAGGCTTTGTATCCAATAAAACTTCATTAATGCTATCTATTGATTTTGCTTGAGCCAGGATCCAGGGTTTGTAATGAAAATGGAATGCATTTTGACAGTCCTGTTTACCGAAGCTCACAGCTACGGCATACGAGATGCGAGCAGGGGCTAAGGGTCAAACACGCTAATGGTGCTCAGAGAGACGCCCATCACCTCTTGGTGAGGAGTTTCTAAGAGGTAGCAAAAATAATGCCTATCAGTGAGGGATGGCCTGCTACACTCTGTCCTCTTTAAGACTCTGACAAGTCAAGGAATTCTCAGGTGTGGAAGCGAAGGGGTTTCTTCCAGACATACAGTATAATATTCCTGTTCCTACAGAATTCTATATACAAATACAGTACAATGTACTTATTATAATAGAACATTATATCCAAACATACAATACAGCTCTTACCATGTGTACTATGTGTATATTGTGCTAACAGCCTTGTAAGTCAGGATAAGAGCATCCTCCAAATTTATAAATATTAAACATTGGCTAAAGAAAGACCTGTAAGCTTAGAAAAGCAGGATTTATTTTCTTTTAAGATGGAAATACATCATTAAATTTGGCGAAGGGGCCCTCTGAAAGGAAATATACAACAGGTGCCTGGTTCATTAGGTACCTCCTAGTACTAATTGGACTGCAGTGAAACAAGATTATGCACATCTGACTCATTAGAGCCAAGACTCGAGTTACCACACAAACAGGAAGTGATGTGTGCCGCTCATAGCAAACTGCCAGCATCAACAAATGCATTCTGCCTGACAAAGAGGCCAATTCCACATCACTCTTCCCATGGAAACATGTGTAAACAGTATCACATCTGTTTCCATAGAAATAAGCATGACACAGTTTACACATGAGTCTACTATATGCACAAACAGCCATGTTAAATATTTCTTTTAAACACACATTGCATGTTGCCATTTCCAGATATCTTTATCTGAAGACACGTCAGCCCCTGTTCTCTGTTGTTGTGGAGAGATGCACATTTGCAACATGCATTTCATGCATTTCAACATATGCTCTGTATATTAAAGCAAAACATACCTTTCTGTTCTGGAAATGACTAGTCAGGAAATGACAAGTCCTTTCCTTCAAGGTGGCCTGATACATAGCTGAGATCTGAACATCATGAATGCATTTGAAATAAAGCTCAGGGATTTCGCCCTGTGGGTCCAGGTTCTCACTCTACAGACAAACAGGCTTCACCCTGCCATCCCCAACATCTCATCCTGTGAGCCACAACATCTCACCCTCTGAGCCCCGACATTTCACCGTGGGAGCACGGGAAGATCATGCTCCATGATGTCGCCTTGTCATCTTCGCCATCCCGCCTTGCAACCCCCAACATGTCACCCCGTGAGCCCCAAGATGTCGCCCTGCGAACCCAAAGATCTCACTCTATAAAACTCAAAATCTCACCCTGCAAGCATCAAGATCTGGCCCTATGAGCCCCAAGGTCTCATCCCAAGAACACAGTGCCATTCACTTCTGTTTTCACTGGCACCATGGCTGAGGATGGCTGAATCTTTGTGCTTTCCAAACAGAGGCTGTTGGAATATCACCAACACACTGGTGTTTCGAACACGTGTGCAGCATTGCAGTAAACATGCTGTTTTGCAGTGTTCTACTGCTGTTCTACAGACTCTATTCCACAATTACGTGAGTGCAGAAATCAGAAAAAAATAATGGACGTTTTGGAGCCAAAGTATGGCGGAAGATGCAGCAATAAATCTTTATAAATAATTTATAGATTGATATTGTATATTATATACAGTACATGCAAAACTAAATGAATGAAAGTGGCAATAATGTATAGCATAGTTGATATATTGTATTTGTGAATTCCTCTAGATTATAGATTACTCATCTACCAATAAAATACGGTGTTCATACGGTGCTCATTACAAAAAAAACAAACTCAGATAACATTTTAACACAAAATCAAACAAATCATTTTACAGTCATAACAGTTAAGCAGTTAAAACTGCAAATCTGACAAAAAATCAGTCATGCTCAAGGGAATGCTTTGGACTCCAGAGGCCCATTGGAGCATAATGATCAGATGACATGATAACTGCAATGACCCTGGGGTGCACCATAACTCTGACAGTTCAAGGCCGCAGAAAAGCACATTTCGGTTTTGAGCAATAGAGAGCAATCAAGCTTTCCTGGAAGGCAAATCCATTACAGGTTGTTGTGCCAGTACTGTCTCCTCTGTCTGTTAGCCTCGATAGTAGACATTTTTAGAAAATGCATTTTATATTATACACCATGTATATGAGATATACTTATCTCTTAAACTACCACATATTTAAAATTTATCTACCAACCATAAGGGACACATAATACAGTATGCAATATAATATAAAAATATAAAAAATATATAAAAAAATAGCATGAATTTCTATATACACGTGGTAAAAATCGAAAGAAAAACAAATTGGCTAAATTTGGAGTGAAGTATCAGGCAGCAAATGAACACTGAACAATTATTCTTCTCATATTCAGCATCTCAGCACTGAATAGTGTTTTGGCTGTGTTTCCTATTTTTATAGCCTCTGCTAAGCGCCATGCACCTCCGGAAGACTGCACGAGGCTTGACCTCTAAGGTTCCAATATTAACTCTAATCTGTGCAGTAAAAGGCACTAATGACAAAGTGCATGGCCTCACATTAGCGCTTAAAAAGGAAACAAATATTGCCTCTTTTTGTTGATGTTCATAAAAGCAGCCAATAGGAAGCACAATACTGTTGGCATAAAGGTTTTTTTTACCCAAGGCATTCACTGTGACCCAGATGCAAATGAGATGCAATGAGTACTATAGACCAATATAAGGAGAGTGCATCCCACAAGCATAGACCACCATGGTTCACTGCATAGACCACTGGGATCTCATGATCCTCTTCATGAATGACCAGACCAACCCACAGCCCCAACTACATTACACTTACAACAATGGGACATCTTGAAGAATGGAAAAATACTGTTTTTAATGTTCACTCGACCAGCAAGTGTCATTCACAGTCAGCTTTGTGCAATCGTATTTCACAAAACCGACTATGGTGCAAGTGGTCTGCAAACCAAAATGCAATTGGGACTGTAGGAAACTGCTTACAGACTGCAAGCATGAGCCCGCATGGAGACCAGTCCTACCAGTTTCATTTTTGAAATTTCATTCTTCATTTTGCTGAAACACTGAAGGTTATGCTATGGCCTTCACTCAGCAGCTGAAATGGTTGCCAGTTTCTTCTACCCTCCTGCTTTCTCACTTTCTCTATCTCACTGTTCCCACAGAACATGATGCTTCAGGCCAACCCTTTCTTCACTGTCATGGCTTACCTAGCAGGGGGAGATGGTGGGTAGATATCTGTTAGAGTACTAAATACACTATTCTCCATACAGAGTTTGTATTCAGTATGGCACCAGTTATTATGATACCATTTCATGTCTTGACATACATCAATTGACATTTAAGATGTGATCTGGGTTTTCTCTGTGCACTGTTGTCTATCGGACCATGTTGTACTACCTTATGTACCTTTGTACGTCACTCTGGATAAGGGACTCTACCAAATGACTAAATGTGAACATAAGAGCAAATTCATAATCGACGCTGTTAAAAGTGTGTGTACAGCAGAGGTGTCCTCACTTACTCGTCTTCCTCGCGGATGGTGCCGAAGTCCTCGGCATGGATGACACAGTGCCCCAGAGGCCCCGCCCCGCCCTGCTGCAGCTTTTGGGGCTCCCTCATCTCTGAGAAGCTCTTGAGCAGGCGCAGCTCGTTGAAGTTCCCCGCCACCGCGTCCGGGGTTCTGTGGCTGCTCCGGCTCTGGTGGCCCTGACCAACTGGCTGTGACATCTCGAGCTCCAGATTACTCTTGTTCTCCAGATACATCCTTCAGCAAGGCCCCCAGTACGGAACCTGCACAGCCAGAAACCGAGAGGAGTGGAAATTCATATATCACTCCTGCGGGCCAGGAGACTAATGTTACTACATTTGAGAAGTATTCTGCTGTTACCTCCCATGTAATGAAACAGGTGTGCAGTAAGATCTATGTAAGCCTTGGGTGTTATTTGTGTACATTCAACAGGAAAGGCCAAAACTGTGCAGCCTCTCATCTGTGCCAGTGTTGCTGCAAAAACTGTAAAAGGGTCATTGTGTCAAAAAGGAAGTCTGGGTAATGATACTGGACATAATGAAATTTGCAAATGACTTGACAGAATACTGAGTGTAAGAATGCTTGAAAATAAATTGCACGTCGCGTTTTGATGAAAGGCATGATTGTTATGCGCGGAAAACACGGGGGAAACGCGCCACGAACTTGCAACGGTATCAATGTGTCGCTAGCGCTGTGAATATTCAGGGTTGTTTGGTGGGGTCTTAAGGTTGCGCTCCCGCAGTCTCATTCAGATTGCTTCTGATTTTCTTGGGGGAAATTTATTTTAAATACAGAATTAGCATAAGTGCATATGCATGTAACGTGAAGTTGTACACAAGGGGTTTAAAAAGACGCGTCAGGTGTTATTAATAATGTGATAATTATATGGCATTATTCCTCTGGTATTTTCGCATGAACTTGTGATATAGATCGCATTCAAATTGATTCACCTGAGACCTACGTCCTCATTGGCTATCAGTACGATCAGGTTTAAATAGGAGAGATACAGAACGCCACCTCGTGGAGATGTGAAGTAAAACTAATACAAACAGCAAATAAGTACTCACGTAGTAGTTTGTAATAGTCGTAATGACATCAGATCAAGCGCTGCATTCTCCTGAAGAATAACAATCCACTACCCTTTAGAGTTTTCATCTGATGGTTGATGCTATAGAGCTGTAATTTGTCACCAGAATCAAATTTTCAGAGATCCATTAAAGATCCATTAAAATGAAGGGGCAGAGATAAACACTAATTCTGGTTAAAAAAATAATAATAATAATAATAATCAATGCCGAAAGAGACAATAAACAACTTCTTAAATAACGGGAAATAGGCTACTAATTCATGTTATTTGTTTATCAATGTCTTTTTTTTAACTTTTTTTCTTTTACCTTATTTTAATCATCTCTGTTGGCTTCTGAATAATCGAGCGTGCTATCATGTATTGCAATTTTATATCAATAAACTTGATTAGACGACCACGAATTAGACACATAAATCATAAAATAATCACAGGCATAAATCATACGCTTGCACGTGTTTTCCTCCCTTTCCTTGTCTGGGGCCTTCTTTTAATAAAGCGCTCTCTGCTGGCCTATTCAGTTCACAGTGAAGGTCAAATTACAAATCGTGACTTCACTCAGAACTGTAGGGTTGACCGAAGGCGAAGTGAGCCGTATCAAAGCTCACATGCGTCGGACAAGGCATGTGAGCGTCAGTTCACACGAACTCAGCCACCCCTGCTGATCCGTGAGTCAGGTGACCATCATACTGCGCATTTGTGCTAGTTTTATCAGATCATCATCCTCCACGTTCCAGAGCTAATCATTTATGTACATTCAGACCAGGAAACGCCCAAAGAAGGATGTGACCCTGGTCCGAATCTTTGCGCAAGGGATATGGCAATGGAGTATCAACATCCAAAGTGCGCTCGAGGACAATAGCGACCAGATATAAAACAAACATAATCCTGTTGCAATTAAGCCTTAGTCAAACATTTCTATGGATTCTCAAAGACCGACCAGAATGTGGGATCGCATTTGTCTCGACCGGCTCTGCGTCGCATCTGCGCAATCATCTTTCATCCGCTTCACAGACAACGCACAGGGTTGCCAAGTTCATCTTAAATGCTTCAATTTGAAGCTGTTTTCACTGATTTTCCCTATTCCTCCATCCATCCCTCCCACATGAACTGTCAACGTCCTAAAGTATTACGATTATTTCATCCTCTACCAAACACCTTCTTATTGATTAATATTTCTGAATATAAATTCCATCCTCTGCAAAATACCTGCCGAAATTAAGATCAAACAGCAATTGTGGGATGCAGCTAGCTGATTGGTTAGCACATATTTGAGTCATTAGGAGAAATCATGCTAATGCAATATTATTTGTAAATACAACACTTGGTTTTACATAATGTAAAACAATTTGGTAAGTGGGTGACTAGCGTGTGTGAGCGTGAAAGAATGTGATTTTGGGGTTGTTTTAGATTTCATTAGCACGCATCCGCAGCCATAGAAAATCTCACTGGCAGAAAGAGGTACCGAAGTTTAAATGTACTGTTTAAATGACCAATTTTGGGAGCAGTTCGGTTATTAGGTCCATAACCGAATTAAAACTCGCGCGTTTGATGGCTACGCTATCCTCAGGTATTTGCACTGCAATGCTACAATGGGGATGGCAGGAATGCTATCCGACAAATTAAAGGTTGGCGAGGAATACAGCGTAACAATGCAGCACCGTCGTTTTTGGGCGTTCCTACAAAGATGAGCACAGTGACCCTGAGGTGTAGACAGGCAAGGACGCTGTAGGATGTCACATATATCATCACAGCTAGGGGGCGCTGTTAGATACAATGCCAAGTTGAGTGTTGAACCAAGCCAATCTAATATTCATTACATGTTTTCATAGCTGGGGCTCTTATCCAGAGTGACTAACATAGCTTATATTTTTGTTGGTGATTATAAGGATGGACTCCTACTGAGGCTTAAGCACCTTGCTCAAGGGGACAACAGCAGTGCCCCACCTGGGAGTTGAACCTGCGAACTTCAGGCTACAAGCTCCTTAACAATACTACCTTACTGCCATCTATAATGCAGCATGGTCTCAAGTGCTTCATTGCACTTAGAAAATGGAATGGCATTGTCACATGTACTGTTTACATCTCTTAGAAACATATTTCTGTCAAAGAAGGAGCTAAATCATGACTTTTTCTATCCCTGCATATAATGGTATGGCATGTTTTTAGCTTTAAAAAATGATTGGGCTCTTATTCTGCTGTCTCTGAAAAGCGAAGGGTTACTTCCAGGCTATTATTTGTCTTATTCTTTTCCTTCATGCAGGTCAGCTTTATGGTGGAGGAAGGGGGAAGCATTGACGTCACATCTGAAGTTCTCTGTGGTTGGTCACCTTTTCAGCAGGTGGCTGCTGTTTCACAGCTCCGACAGTGGGAGTTCAGGTGATGCATGTCGTGCTGTGTGTTAGAGTTTCCTCTCTCTGACCTTTGACCTTTATCTCCTCATACTGTTGCCTAACTTACCCTTGGTATTTCATAAAGGAATCTTTTCTCATTAAGCTAATCCACCCAACAGCCTCAAAGACCATTCTGAGAGGCTGAATATTCAGGCAATATACATTACTTAGAAATAAATGCAAATTATTCCTTATATAGATTGATGGTCCTCTATCACCAGCCAGCAGCGTTACCTTGAGCTCTCCGATGCTATTCATTGTATTCTCCATTAGTTTAGCCAGGTGCCAGGTACACCAGCCAGGTAGCTACAAACACCAGTCACCAAGGAGATGACGCTGTGACACACCCCTTTCTCGATAGAAGCGTCAGTCCCTCACGGCCCAGTCCTGAGGGAGGGAGGGCCAGTCAGAAGGTCTCAAGAGCAAGCCCTTCGGCACGGGCTGTAAACCCTAGCTGCACGTGATGCCTGTCACTGAGAGAAATAATACCTCGTCCACACGGCCACTGCAGACAGTCGTTCAGCTGACATGGTGTGTGAGCTCACAAAGGGGATTGACTTGTGCTTGACTGTGAGTGATTGTGTGTGTGTGTGTGTGCGCCCGTGTGTGTGTGTGCACCTGTGTGTGTGGAGGGGGGGGGGGGGGGGGGGGGGTGCTATGGAATGCAGTGGAAGTGAACTTAGAGAGTGATGAATGCTGCTGAGGAGAATTAACATGCTATAAGAGGAAATGGTTGTATTTCCCACTTTACTCTAAGAGGCTTTAACAATCAGTCTCCAGTGTATAACCAACTCTTCTCAAACAAAGCTGGGGCAGAAAAAGTGAAGTGGCGGTGTGAAATTATAGACAGAATCTGCTGCTCGCAACATTCTCTCTCTGTCTCGCAGCTCGTTAGTTTGTCTGAGGCAAAAAAATCGCGGTTGGGCGTAGATTTGTTATTCATGCGTGACATCAGATGGCCCCGATTTACTAGTACCGCGTGTCTGATTGAGCTGCACATATTGAGCGTGACGTTTTATTTGGGTTTTGTAAAATAAGAAGAAACGGCGCGCGAGTGTCCAGCAAATCAAGAAAACGGGAACTTTTCTACGTCGCAGTTTCTTTGCGAAATGGGTCAGACCGAGCGATGAAAACCACTGGATAACAGCGTCAGTGGTGTTTCTGAAAGTGGGTCGGATTAGGGTTTTAAATGGCTTCATTAGTAACTGGATTAAAACACAACCCTCGGCGTTTCCTGCCCAGTCCTGCGAATTACAAGTGTGAGGTCAGTGTATGCGTTAACAGAATGCCCTGCGTTAAAATGCACGTACAAGGACGTCATTGTCACACCTAAGGCATTATGGAGATGCGAGTGCATGTATTTGGTTACAATCCCACTGCTCGTAAATCAACACAATACTGTTATGGTTGTAAGTGTCCGTTGTACCACAGTTGTTAAAGCATGTGTAAATGATTATTTTAATTCGCTGTGTGAAAAGGAGCTCTTAAGTGTCGAGACTAGGAAATAGAATGGAACTGCAGGTTTTCACTTTTATAATTAGATACCCCATTTGTTAACCTGGCAGGCTGCGTAAAGAGGTGATATGATGTAAACGCAAAATAAGCACTTCTCGGTATCCAGTCATACAGAAATTTGTAACTGAATCACGATGCCTCCCAAAGAATTATAATCATATTGTGTATAGATGAATTAACTCGTAGCCTTGATAACACTGCCTTTGTTCAGAGTAAATTCAAGTGGATTTTCCTGGGGTTTGATTTACGATTTGCGCATTGTTATAGAGCACTGTAAAAATTCTTAACAAAGGAATGTTAAACTGTAGGGCTTGTAACCTGAGAAGTTTTAAGCTCTAATAACACCAACAATCTTAAACCCACTACACACAATGCATGCATACAATGACACTCCTACCCCAACTGTAAATCCAGTTTTTACAGAAAAAATGCATAGAACTATGAACAGATCTTTCACAAACTAAACACAATAAAATATTACCAATCTGTATCCTGAATCAAATCCCGATATAACTTTAATGATGTATGCTTAGTATTTATTGTAGTAATAAATTGTATTTGTAATTTAACTCCTTATAGAAACAATAGAATTGTTAGCCTTACATAATTAGAGATTTATCAATGTGTTTTTGATTTAAGAAGGTAATCTAATTTTAAAATACTTGTGATATGTGAAATCCAATGGTAGTGATTGGAAGAGTAGGTGTGTGAAATCATGAGCAAGTGCAGTGCAGCAAAGGTGAGTCTATAACAACTGTGGTAAGTTTCAATTCAGTTTCAAAGTTTCAATTCATCCAGCACAGATAAATGTTAAATCACCTATCAAACATTAGTATGCAGGTATTACACCTGTCATTATACAGCAGACACTGATTTGAATAGCTGGTCTTTGCATTTTTTTCAACCATTTTCTCTGGAATTGGAATGCATAGGACCATTAGAACAGATGCATAAATGGAGTAAAAAAAATTACCTCTAATTGCTGATGAAGAGGAGGGGGGCGGATGATGAGGATGAAGATGTAGGTGATGATGATGATGTTGATGATGATGATTACGATGACCACAAAAGCGAGCAGCAGAGACAGAGGGTGGCTGGGAAACTCCCCATGAAAAGAGGAGAGGGAGTTTGAACCCTGAGAGCCGGCGCTGGACTGTAAAGCACAGAGGGTTATGAGTGACAGCGCAGTCCTGCTACATGCCGCCCAGGGAAGTGTCGGGTGAAGAGCTCTCCTGGCCGGCTCCTGAGGGAAGGCTGTCTCTGGGTGGGAGGTGGAATGACCCACCACTGGCACTGGCGCGTTGACAGCTGAGGAGAGAACCGTGTGTGATGCTTAATTAGCAGGCAGGCGCTCGATTGCAGAGGGGTGGTACGACTGCAGCAGGGAGGGGCCCGGGCTGTGCAGCAACACCAGAAAGTTAGTGCAGGGAGGGTGGTGCAGCAACACCAGCGAGTTAGTGCAGGGAGGGTGGTGCAGCAACATCAGAGAGTTAGTGCTGGGAGGGCTGCGCTCTCCGCCTCGCAGACTTAACAAACTGTGAGCAGATCAGCAGAGTCCGAGTTCACCCTGAGTCCTCAAGCTCATTTTCTCTAAGATCACTCTCTTTCTCTCACTCTCTCTTCTAAAAACAGACATGCACACACACACGCACACGCACATGCACACACAGACACACAAACTGTGGGATAGAAAGGGAAGGATGCCCCTTTTGGCCTGCCCAACCCCACCATGTCATCCCCTGTCCACTATACTGCCCATAATCTTGAACTGGTGCAATGAGCTGATGCCCTTTTCATGATATTCCACTGTTGACATCTCTGCGGATTTCAAGGAGCTAACCTTTTCCTAGGGTCAGGTAATTTTATTCCAGATTTTTCCCCATTGGCCCTGGGTTGTCTGGTTTTTCTACCTCCAATGGGCAGTGCACTAAACATTATGCTCAGTGCCATGTGGCAATTTCAGTTGTAAAAGCACACTGTAATAAATAAATTTAACTGATGCAAGCAAACAAACACACACACACACACACAACTGTTGATAGTTTACAGTTACCAAATTTTAATTTTTAGGAAATTGTGATATCCGTGGAAGTAGCAGGTTCATGGAACAAGGTTAAAGAGCACTGAATAGTATTAACAGAGGAAAGGCCACTAGATAGGGTTCATGGACACCCCATCACATGTCACTCATTTTCACAATGGACTGTGTGATCAGATTAGGAATTGATTAGTGTCAGTGCTCACTGAGGCTGAAGGTCTGAGCACTCTAAGCCTTGAGCAATTAAGACTATCCATTCTTCCAGGAACTCAGCTTCATTCTCACATCCCTCATGCTTTCAAGCCTCAACAGTATATTTCCTCAGGCAAACGTTTCATTGCAATAGTCTTGTGTATGGGATGGAAATTGCATTCGTTTCTCTGCCACACACTAATGGATACATCAGACACTATTTAAGGTGTTAATATTTGTTGCTGCATTAGAGACTGTCTCCAAATGCCTGGTTCCTCCTGAAAATTGTTCCTCAAAATCTGATCCCTAAAGCTTTTCCCCAAGCTGTGAGAACAATGGAGTCCACTATTTCTCTGCGCTCCTTCTCAGCATCCAGGGTAACTTGTGGAATCAGAGCCCTTCAGGCAGGGGATGCCGTTGAGCCTGGGGGACAGCTATCACATGTTGGGCTACAGCTGTAGCATGATACACACATTTTGTGTCTTACAGCAATTAATAAAAAAAACAAAAGAAAAAGAAAAAAAAAACCCAAGGTGATTTACCAGGAACAAGGCTGTGGCTGTGATCAGTCTCAGACCCCCAAGCATGGTGTGGTGCGCACACACAGTGAAAGGAATTCATTCACTGAATGATTGTTACTGTATACAAGGTTTCAATGGTTGTGTAAATTTCATGAGTACACAGAACAGTCTCTTCCTTTCAGAAAATATCAAGTTTGTTCCATTTCCTCCTCTGTAATAAATTAAGAAAAGACATTTTCTTAGGTTATTAAAAACTATTTTTTACATATATGTTAATTGCTAAGTTTGATCATACCTAACAGTTGCTTCTGAATTTTAAATAGGACTCATTTAAATATATTGCAAGTTTTTTTCTACCTCAAATAACAGTATCTGTATACTTTAAGATGAAAGCAAATGGATGCAGATATACTATGTTTTGCTGTAGCAAGCAACAAGTAATGTCAGTTTAGAAAGGTTTGTGTGGAGTGCTTGTTGACTGGTATCGTGAGCCTTTATGTTGGGCTGTGTGCCAGACTCTCTCCATCTCCACTCATTCTCAGGCTGAAATATTCAGGGTAAATGCTAGCAATCAGACAGTGAGATGTGGGATATTTATCAATTTTTCATTTATTTGGGACATTTATGCATTTTGATATTTTCATAACTCCTTGCACAGTGAATGCTTTTATCCAGGGAGAATTACATTGCTAATAATTTATATTTATAGAGGCAGATATAAATTGAAACAGTTCAGGGTAAGTACATTGCTCCTGGACTTAAAACTGCAATGCCTTTTTTTGGACAGAGATCCATTCTATGCCCCACTCTCTGGGCAAAAGCCTGGAAAAATGCCAAATGCTTTAATCCATCAGTTTAAATGCGGAGGTCAGAGAAAAATGAAAGTATGTATATTCCTATCTCACTCAGCCCTCCTGGGAAGAGGTTTTTGGGTTTGCGCACTGAGACGAATCACGAGAAGATGGGGGGAACGGAGGTCTGAGAGGCGGACAGAGCGCTGGGAGGAAAGGAGAGAGGGAGGGAGGGGTGGGGGAGAGGACCGATGTTCTGCCCGACGCGGCTGCATGTGATTGCGCGGGGAAAGAGAGCTGACGCTCAAGTGATCGGGCTTCACATCTCCAGGGCTTCTCTCTCTCTCTCCCTCTCTTTCACGTGGTCTCTCTCCGTTTGTCTCACATGGGCACCGCTCCAGTTCATTTTTTCTTTTTTTGGGGGGGTTACAGGTTTTACCGAAAGGATCCTGACTCTTACTCTGGGAAGGCAAGCTCCTTTCGTCAACTCCACAGATCGGATCTGAATCCGTTTGCTCTCCGAATGTCCCAGAGACACCGACAGGTTTAATCGCCCATCCACTTCACTAGACACCAGTTCAAGGTGGCTTCCACCATCAGAATCATCAACACAGAATGAAGAAAAGGATTGTGTGTCGACAAGTTTTTTCCCCCATCTGCTGCCTTTACAGAAACTCACTAAATCTTGCCGTAGATTAACGTGGCACTGATTTTTATCTGATTGGGATTTTCTCCACACCCTGCCTGCCTACTGTAGGCTACACCCCATCCACTAAGTCTGAAGTCGGGTGTACCATGATAGCAGTCTCTGGGACATCCCTGACCCTCTCTGAACGCACAGGGTAGGAGTGGAACAGCATTCCACTGTAAGGACGACTGCCTTACAGTGAATGACCACTGGAATGCCACTGCAGTTTCATCGGTGGGCCAGCAGGAATCCCACTGGTCCATTCAGCCCACCATCTAAAATAAAAGTACATTTTGATGAAGAATGTTATGTGTGTCATGATATTTATATGTGGCTGTTTGGATACCAAAGGTTTTCACTAACAGCCTTGATTATCATAAATCTTTTTTTGTCCCAGAAGAAAAGGCAAATGGTGAGACAATTAAGTCTTCTGCCTTCCAGTTCTACAGAATCAGTAATAACCAAGATGATGAATAATCTCTATCCATTTAAAAGTGATCTCTACCTTTTTCCCTGATTATGGTGTGTTTATCTTAAACATGGTACCCTGTACACTCATGGACAACATGTATTGGTCCTAATAAACTATGTGCTCTTGAGCAAAAATGTATATTTACCATTTACCTTGAAAAATTCATGCGTCTCTAATCTCTAGTACATACATGGCATTTCACTCATTCATCCCCAAGTTATGGAACACATGTAGCAGCCATAGATTACAGCGTACGATGACGCAATGAGGATCCTCAGCGAATCAGCCACAGGCATGGAGCAGATCATCAGGGCTGTGAGCACAGTACGGCGTCCCGGGCAATTTTTACGCAACACACTCTGGAGCTGAATGTGTGCATTCTACTCGCGGCCATTCACTGCTCTTTCCTGCTTCAACTCTCCCCCCCCCCACTGTCCGTACGCCCGGGGCAGCAAGTACATGAGTCAGGCACCTGACCAAGCCCACTGTAATGTACGCACTGATTTTTTCCAAGAATGACAAGTTAAGCCGGCGAAGAATGCTTATGATTTCTAAGTCAAATTAAGCCATCATAAAACAGTTTCATGTGGAAATTGTAATCCTTTGAACTGCAGAAAAAAAAAAAAAAAAAAACTTTGCCACAGTTCTGTATTATTCAAGAGGGAAAAGGGTGGAGATCAGGCAGAGGGAGAGACTAGTATTTTTTTTTTTTTTTTTGGGGGGGGGGGGGGGGGGTGGATGACCTTTGACCTGGTCAGCCTATTATGGGCTGGTGAGAAGAATGTGAAAGGAAGCCAGACCATGAGAGGAGAATGAGAGGACTGGATGGCCTTTAAGTCTGCCCTTACACTAAAAACATCACGCTTCTTTCTCAGCACGTGAAAAGGGAAGCTAATTCGTGTCAATGAGTACCACAGCTTGATTTACAGCAGGGAGCTTTTAGGGTAATTATGAGATATTTCAGTAATCCCGCAGCTCAAAGAGCTGAAAGGAATGTGCTCAGTGCCAGAGAAACACTTACTATAGGACGGGATCATGCTGCCCTTTCATATAGATATTATGACTTCATACTCAGGGAATGTTTGTTGAAAAGAAATGGTAGATTCAGATACGATTGTTTGAAATTGTCTGCTTTGCTGGCAATGTACGTTTCAGCAATTACATGCTTTACAATAGTTATAGTAGAAAGTAGGTAGCTTTCAAGCCCCTTTACATTTTTTGTGTAACTGTATTGAAATATTTAAATAAAACTGTCAAAACAATTTGACATGCAACAGGCCCGCTGACTTTGAAATTTGAAAAATGCAAATAAATTTTTATTTTCATTACGTATTTCATAAGTAATTGCCCGCTCCAATACCTTAGGATGTCTCTTTTGTCTCCGTCCTTTCAAAACTGAATATTTACAGCATGTGTCACCACTTCCAAAGGCAGATTTGTACAAAGTACTGCCGTTGAAGTAAAGAGTAAGATAGTTATTGCGATATTTTAGTTAGCGTTCTTCAGAAATACCCTTGGGAGACCACACTTGTCCTCATATTAGGTTTGTACATGGCTATGAAAACGCCCCTGGGGCTGGACCAGAAGATCTTTCAACACATTTCACCCCTTAAGGCACCATCATTGCTGCCACTGAACAGAAAGCATAAAGGCGTTGGGTCATTTTTTGGTTGAAATTTATTCTCAGGAGATGAGACACAGTTCATGAATACATGGCACAATCATATTATATACATTCCCAAACGAGGACAGTGCAGACACACGTGGTGGGGGGGTGGGAGGTGGGGGGTGGGGGGAGGGGGATGGGGGACAGTGACAGACATCTTTAAATGACACCTCAACGGGCTTGCATCTGACGTGAGTCAAGTGACAAACACTGACACTTCCAAAGTCAAAAAAAGGTTCTTATAAAGAAAACACTGCTATCGCCAACAAAAATATAATACTAGTAATTTGTAGCATATTATCTCCAATGTACAACAAACTAAAGTAAGGTAAAAGTCACAAAAAACAACAAGAGAAGTCTACCACAGTGAAAGGCAAAATGCCCTGTTTCAGATGTCCCACTGCTCTCTGACGCTGGGAAAACGCAAACGTCCATCTGTGAACCTCCTCTCCCAGCTCCGTTTTTCTTAAAGAAAAAAAATTAAATAACAAGGAGCACCTACATTTCTCCAGGTTACACTTGCCTTCAAAGCTAATTGCACATTATGATTTACAGGACTTAATATAGCTATTCTTTTTTTTTTTTTCTTCTTAACGTTAAGTAGTATTAGTAGTATTAGTAGTAAGTGGGGTTAAAACGGACATTGTGGTTCAGTTCTGGCATGGCAGCTTCTGAGGACTCGGGTTCGCCTCTAGCAAAGACCGGTTGGGTCAAAGGGTCAGGGTGGGTGGGGGAGGGGGGGGGGCGGTCAGAGGCCCTCAGTGCCCCGTTAAGTAGTCCTGCGTAGAGTCGGAGGCGAAGGAGTCGGCGTCCTCGTTGTCGGAGTCTTCGCTGCTGTCGTCGGCGGCCGGCTCGCCCGTCAGCGCGATGCGCGCATAGTCGTCAGTGTCTATGGACTTGCAGAAGTGGATGGCGTACTTGAGCTTCTCCTCCAGCACCTGCTTGCAGGAGTAGCGCGGCAGCTTGAGCAGGAAGAAGCAGGTGTACGACTCGGGCAGGAAGTGGTCCGGAGGGCTGTACTTATCCAGGACCTATGTGATAAAGACAGACACATTTACCCAGAGGAACCTAAGGCATTTCCTAGTAATAATATATTACTATATTACTATTATAATAATATATCTGTTTTTCTATGTGGCACTTAAGAGAGAGATAAAGGGAAAGGGGAACCCAGTAGTGTTTCCTGCATGAGGGTAGAGATGTGGGGAAAACAGCCTTATAGTAGGAGGAGACTTAATGCTAAGAACACTGAAAACCAAAGAATCCAATACAGCAGCCACTCAATGTGACCGACACTAAATCTGCATTCCCTATGCCTTGCACAATATTGTGAATATTCAAACAGTGTTGTATTTATGGCCTTTTAAACAGCCTATACTTGCAACACGACAGGCTCACAACAGCCACCCTTACCGAAATATGAATGAAATTTACTTATCTACTTATTACAGACAATTTAATTACTTTATTTTTGTTTGACCTCAAAATCTCTACTGAACTCAACTGAAAGGTGGGAGTACATACATTGTGCCTGCCAAGGAGCAATTCAGTTGAAGAAATCGTGTTCTTTGGCCGATGTATATATACACAACTCACAAAAAGTTGTATATATAAATGTATATATGTGAAAATGCATGTTTGGCCGGAGCGCACCCACCTGCACGACGAAGTCCCTGCCGCGGAAGTCGGCGATGGTGCGGGGCAGCCGAGTGCGGCCCCAGACAAAGCGCAGGAAGAGTGAGCGCTCCGTGTTGGAGAAGGACTCCATCACCTCCCAGAACCACTGGATCAGCGGTGCCGTGGGCTCCACGCCCTTGTAGGTGGCCACCGACTTCAGGAGGTGCAGGGGGATGTCCGGGCTCCCACACACCTGGGGCAGACAGACAGACAGACAGTGTTCAGGAGTCAGGAAGGACGACTTGAGCTGGAGGCTTGTGCAAATTATTTACATATTATTTCGACATTCTCATTCAGGAACTTCTTATATAGGAAGTGGCAGATCCCATAAATACTATTATTACTACTAATATGATATTTGTATAATACTAATAATTACTGTATTTTTAGATCTCAAAATTCCCAAACAACCTCTTATTCAAATGGGTCATCTAGTAATCCCTCGTCTTAACTGGGTATGTAAATCCCCTTCTCTCTGCCTCAGCCGAAATGTGGTGAGTGTTGAGCTGCAAAATCAGCGCTCTGACATCCTTAAAAGGCGCTCCATGTTATTGTGATTATTAGTGACAGTGGTAGCAGTGGTGTTATGAAATCTGTCGTGGTTGGCGCCCTTACCATGGTCTCCAGCTCGTAGCCGGTGAAGAGAGAGAGCAGGGGCACAGGGACCACCCGCGCCATGCCCTCTCGCACCGCCCACACCTGCTCGTCAAACTCATGAAGCCTGCAGGGAGAGCAGCTCACAGGTTAGCATAGCTAGACCCCACCCAGCGTAGCCAATCGAACTCACTCTCCAACGCCACCCAGCAGAGTTAAACCCCACCTGCCGCAGCAGGACACCAATCACACTCACTCTTAAACTCTGCCCATCGCTGCAAGACCCCGCCCGGCACAGGTAGACACAGTCCAGCACAGAATACCACGTAGTACAGCAAGGTACCACCCAGCACAACCAAACACACTCATTCTCAAACACTTCTCAGCACAGAAAAAACACGCTTAAGTCCCTCCACTTCAAACACTACCCAGCCCGGACACAATACTAACACACACCAATAGCTTTAACAACACCAAAATTTTACCTGGTTCTTGTGTTATAATCCTGTAAAATTACCATATTAACGGCTTGCCTACACAAAAATGGCCAAAAATGACTACAATCTAGCGTATTTAAAAAATGTTCATAAAAAGAATTCAAAATTTCACCAGTGACTGCATCTCCACATTACAACTGTATGTGCTAACTTAAAAGACACACACACACACACACACACCTCCTCCTCCACACCCTGACACCTGTGGACTTACCTGTAGTTTATTGCTAGCCTCACATACTCGGCACGGTTGTCCAGGGTGATGTGTGAGTACTTGGAGCTGAGCTGGATGTCCTGGCCGCTGGCGTTTGGCACAGTAAAGGGCAGGGTCATGGCCTCAAACTCCTCCGACGTGGCCTCGTTGTCACGGATGTACATCAGTCCGGGGATGAAGTCTTTATCGACCTGGGGGAGGAGAGTTCACATCAGGAGAGGCTATAGGTGTTTGTCCACTGCAGTCTGTCCATAGATCTGTCTGCAAGACTGTGTGGTGTGCGGTGTATAGTGTGTATCTAACGTTAACATTTCTTTACATCAGAATGCCAGTGTGACTGGCTCAATGCATTTTCTTTGGTGCGTGTGTGTGTGTGTGTGTGTGTGTGTGTGTGTGTGTGTGTGTGTGTGTGTGTGTGTGTGTGTGTGTAAGGCATGAGAGAAGGGGTGCTTTTTGGCACACACAGAACATCAGCAGTCCTTCCTTGCCTCTACACCTGTGATCCAACCAAATGCAAACGAATGAGCACTCCTGTCAGAACGGCCTTAATGAAATGTTAAACACTGCCTTAAAACAACGCAAAAACAGGATACGCACAGAGCAACTGGCTGCTTTACCGGCATAAACAGAAGGAGGGTTTGTACAGTCTAACTCTGAAATGGCTCTCAGTCCTACGCCAGTGTGAGAGGGCTGTGAGCCCTGTGAGCTCTTGGCGGGGAAACGAACGCGCGCCTGCTCGCTAGCCGCGTGCAGAACTTAACCTTTCCAATGCCTCCGGGCGACGGGGCTCAACAACGGCCCCTCTGTGCACACCGTCAAAAGCCACCGCTGAGCGCCGCCAGGGCGGGGGCCAGACAGACAACGGGCCGCGCTCTGTCCAAGCACCGGTTGCAATAGTAAGGTCTGGTTATGCAGAGCTGATTAGGTGTCTTAAGAAAGGTTAATGATCTTACATAATCTCAAATTACAAAGACAACAAAATTCCACTTCTCCTAAGAAAAACAAGGTTTTAAGAAGAAGAAAATACATGTAAAGTATTTATTGTAAGTCTTTAAAACTTGAATGGAAAAAGCAATATTTAAGTTTTACTGTATTACAGTTTACTCCGATCAAAAGTAGGTGATATTATTTTAATTTCATTTCAATATACTTTTTAGTGAAAGTAAGTGTTTTATAAGAGTCTGTGGTCGTGACATTTTTCCCTTCACTCTGAGGTTCTTAACAGCCGTCAGCTGACACACATGCAGCCCCAGCACCGAGCGCCCGCTTCCCATGGAAAAGTAGACCGTGTCCAATGAAAAACTTTGGTCCTCCAGGAGCCAAAAAATGTCAGGCCTTCACTGCAGCTGGGTGCCAATTAGCTGAAATGGTTGTTTAACCGGACTCAGCTCCACGTCTGGCCCTGTTGTTTAGCCGGTCTGATGGAGACAGGTCCTTCAGAACAGCAGGTGGAGCCCTGTGCTTTACTCCTGCTCTCTTTACATTATTCAGAGTGTGAAGTCCCTGTCCTGCTTCCCCCCCCCCGCCACGATACAAAGCTCTGACCGTTACACCTTCAGAACCTCTGGAAACCTCCAGAGCTCACACACGAGACCGGTGTGGAATGCGAGCTCTCAGTTCCCTCTCTTGGGTGCAGTCGAGTTGTGGTTAAAACGGGCGACCGGAGAAGGTGGTTACCTCACTGAGGTCAGCGATGGTCAGGTTCATTCCAGCCAGCTGCTTCCACACAGGCTCGGCCAGGTTAAGGCTCAGGGGGCTGCCCGTTCGGATGGCGATGCCCAGGAGAACACCTGCAGAGGCGGGTGACAGCACAGGGGTGAAGAGGAGGACCACAGGGACGAAGCTAACCCCACCCGACAGACTACTGTCACCCTTAGCTCTGGGTAAATGACGGATCTCGAGATCTAAACTTCAGACAGTGTAGTTTTTGTGCCGGGCAGGTGTGGCGCCCCCTTGTGGCGACCCACCTAGGAAGCGGAACATGTTGATGTGCAGCGGGGACTTGGCGGCGGGGTTGAGTAGGAAGCAGTCGCGGTTGGCGCCGGACTCGTCGCGGCCATTGGGCGTGACGATGAGGAGGGGGGTGAGGCCGTTCTGCAGCTCCTCACACATCTCCGCAATTGACTCACTGTACCCACCGCCACAGTCATCCACTGACTCCCCTGAGGTTAGACAGAAAGAGGCGCACACACACACAATTTTACACCCTCCCTTAACACCGTCATCATGCCCAATGATAATATCTGTGCCATGGCGCAGACAGATGCATTTCAGATGGTACAAAAAAACCACAAAAATTCTGCATCACACAAACACGTCTTTGTTGCTAATCATTTATTGTGAATGAATAATCAATGTTTTGGTCAAAGTGCCCTCTTTCATTACTAAGTTCTACATAGTACACATCTCTACAAACGAAAGGAGAAAAAACCTAGGCTATGATCACAAGGTCTATCCAGCTATTTATTTATCTCTTGGGTGGACTTTTCTCTTTAACCTGACCACATCCATTTTCCATTTCTTGAAACCTTAATATATGACAGGAGTGGCAGCGAGATACAGTGATGTGAATGTGTAGTGGTGTGATATGAAAGGTGGAAGGATACAGTGAGATGAAGGTGTAGGGGTGTGATTGGGTGTGTGGAGGGATACAGCAGGGATCAGGTCTCCTGCACTCAAGGCTGACGTACCCACAAACTTGACCTTCCAGACGCGGTGGGGGAGCAACAGGCTGTCTGGACTGAAGGAGCTCATCTTGGCACACATCTGACCGAAAACAGACTTGGTCCCATCTGGGCCGGCCAGCCCCCCTTTGCTCCGCGAGCGCTTCACCTGGAAACGGGGTGAGGGGAGAGGAAGCATACAACGACTGAGATCACAGGTCTCCCTGGGCTGCTGCGGACCGAGGGAGGGGGCCCGACTCCGAAATCCGGGGACTGATCATTTTCCACACCATGCAACAACAGTCCCCCCCCCCCGTCCCCCCCGTCCCTCCACCAGACCCCGGATGGGCAGCGTAGCCCATCAGAAGGTGCGGTGACCTGGATTCGGCTGCCACATTGCGTAACAGTGAGCCAGACCTCCTCCTGATTCCTGACAGGGCCCGGGCACGGCGCGCCCGCGTGGATAACGATCTCCCTCCGCTATGAAAGGGATCACATGCCGAGCGTGGCCAGGGACCTGCAGCTAAAACACCTCCCCCGGGCTGGAGCAGAGCGCGTCCCGGGCCCGGCGTGCAAGACAGGGAACCCGTGCAGCCCCGCCCCCTTTACCGGGCAGCCACTCCCGGCGGTCCACCCCGCACTACCCCTCCCCACGAGGGATCGGACCAAGGCTAGGGAGTGGCACTCTTCAGTTAGCTTCAAGTAGCACTGAACAAAGGCTAAGCCAATCTATCACAGGCAATAAACGCAGCACAGATCCTTTGCGTTTCTAAGGCAAGTCCACAAAAAGGAGGGAAATGGAGGGAACTGTGAATAAACTTGATTCCCCTTCATTAAAAAAAAAAAAAAAAAAAAAAAAATTGCACAAGCATGCCCGCACATTGACAGGAAAGGGGGCATGGTTGGACCTCAGGCTACTGTACCTGAATCCTGTTGAGCTCGACCACCGGCCCGTGCTGTCGGTCCCTCACCATCGTCGCCTGGACCACCTTGCGGAATGCCGCTTCCTAAGAGAGGAGGAACATCGTTACGCACTTCCAAACGGGCGAGGGACGTCAGGCCTAATCACTAACGGGCCAGACATCACTGATCTGCGATGAAAAGCCAGTCCTTTTCAAGTGCCCCTTTCTCCGGGGACGCTAAATATATACATTACTTCTTGCAACGGGGGAAGAAGAAAGACTCTGTTTCAATATTTCATCGAGGACTTGGCGCATTAGCTGGGACCCGCTCTCACATTCACAAACACTGTGCTGCCTCCGGAGAGATTAGCCTGCCTTTCTTGGCTTCCTGGCCTAGTTGCACAGTGAACGGACTGCTAAACCAGTGCAGTCCATGTGCGTCCGGATGTGTGTGTGTGTGTGTGTGTGTGTACTGTATTTAATACTGATCGAACACACACTGTGTATGCATGTGCAGTGAGTGTCTGTGTGTCTATACTGTGTGTGTATATGTTACACACGTATATGTGTGTATACGTATATTAGGATTATCAAAATAATTAATTATAAAAAAAAATAACGCGTTAATTGAAATTAACACGTCAAAAAAATTAACGCAGATTAATCGCACTCTATGATGCCCCTTGACCCCATATGTCACTGTGCATTTAATCATTTATCATACCCAACTGCAGGCTAGCTAGGTTCTTTTATATCATACACGGAAATGTATCCACATTTGTGCTGATGGTAAATGCAAATTAAGTTCACATTGGTGCAATCAACGATTGCATCGGGACGTCTGTAAAGCAGAGTGATGTGTAAGTGTGTGTATGTGTGTGTGTGAGAGAGTGAGTGTATGTGTGTGTGTGTGTGTGTGTGTGTGTGTGTCTGAGAGAGTGTGTGTGTGTATGTGTGCGCGTGTGTCTGTGTGTGTGTGCGTGCGTGTCTGTGTGTGTGTGTGCGTGTATGTGTGTCTGTCTGAGAGAGTGAGTGTGTGTATGTGTGCGTGCGTGTGTGTGTGTGTGTGTCTGAGAGAGTGAGTGTGTGTGTGTGCGCGTGTGTGTGCGCGTGTGTGTGTGTGTGTGCGTGCGTGTCTGTGCGTGTATGTGTGTCTGTCTGAGAGAGTGAGTGTGTGTATGTGTGCGTGCGTGTGTGTGTGTGTGTCTGAGAGAGTGAGTGTGTGAGTGTGTGTGTGTGTGTGTGTGTGTGTGTGTGTGTGTGCGTGTGTGCGCGCGCGTGTGCGTGCGTGTGTGCGCGTGCGTGTGTGTGTGTGTGTTTTGACCTCACTTTGCCCTGCGAGATGAGGATTCCGCGCAGCGTGTCGAAGCCCACGGAGGGGCCCTGGCCTGTGTGTCCGAGGCGGCCCTCCAGGTGGAACATGGGGATGCAGGGGCAGAAGAGCTCTGAGATGTGGTGCAGCAGCAGCAGCCGGTTCCGCAGGGCGATGATGGGAATCTCCTGCAGGTGGTTATACTCCATGGGAACCTGAACGGGAGCGAGAGCCAATCAGAACCCTCGCCTGCTGTCCCACTCCCAGCAAGCCACAGACACATGTGGACACATATTTCCTCCTGCTGCCCTCTTGTGGCCACCACAGTGCATTACTCTCAAACGTCCTCTGGGAACACATGACAGCCGGCCCTGTACATTTTCCTACCTGAGAGGGGAGTTTGCCGGCGTTGGCGGGCTTGCTGGTGGACCAGGCCAGGGTGTGAGCCGATCCGCAGGCCACCCGGTTTATCTTCTTACCCTGCAGCGCCGCCACCAGCCGCGGCCTCTGGATGGCGTTGGTGGTGCCATCCCCCAGCTGGCCTTCATCGTTGTCCCCCCAGGTGTACACTTCACCTGAGCCGAAAAACAGAACTGTGACCCTCCCACACCCAAGCACCACCCATAAGGCCTCAGCTCAGGGATAACACAGCTAAACACAACTAAACATTCCCATAACACACTGAGCACTGGACCAGTTCAGACACCATTTCATTAGAGGCTATGAATCCCAGCTCAATGGCACTGTGCTTGTATAGAATAATGAAATGGTGAAATGCCAATGCCAATGCCTTTTTGCCAATACTGTATGACTAGTCTTTTTGGGCCCATTTTCTTCAGTTCTTGAAGGCAAAATTGGTATGTGTGATGCGGTGCATTTCAGCAAGAAAATGTAATTAGTTATAAAAGGGAGAAATCATTCCATTAATGAATGACTAACAGCAAGAGAGAAGAGAAGGGCCATCAAAAATGCATTCGGTGATGCAAACATGTGTTCACCGTTCCTCAGTAACTGTCGTATCCATCTGCTGAAGCACTACAAGCAGCCAGCCGGTCAGAAGACTACAGCTCCAGCTTTTGAAATGGTGCTGAGAATTTTAAATGACGTCAGCATATAAGTACACAGTCCTCGGTAGCTGTAATGAACAATGAAGTCAAACACCCATCTTTAATTTCCTTTATGCCTGGTGCACACTAGAGGATTTTCAAATCTTAACCTATGTTAAAAACGTGGGAGACCGCAGACATAACGACAGATTTAACCGATTTTTAATATTTTAATCGTAAGAACGCACACACTGGACGATTCAGTCAAGACGCAGGACCACACACTTGGTGTTTATACTAAACGATTTCAGAGTGGCGAATCCAGGGACTTGGGATGTCACAGAAACTCGCGTGATCGTGGACCGTTGTCTTCAGCTTGTTGCACTTGTGTGTGCTATGTTTTGTACCGAAAAGAAAATAGGAGAAAAAAACTGTGGATGAAGTCATGGCTGACAAGACAGAATCAGCATGGCTTATACATTTTGCAGCCCGAGCTGGAGGTAAGTTGGAAATAAAGTTTTATCGTTAGTCTCAAACGGGGCTAGTGCAAGCTACTGCTACAAGCTATTTGTTATTTGTACACAGGTGGAGGGGAGAGTGAAACCTGTGACCATTAGAAATGTAGTCATTTTTATTCATTCTCTGACCTTCCACTGCCATGGAGATGCCGTTCCATATTAATATTACTGTGCTCTGCTCTTGTACAAAGGTTACTGTCAATTGCTGGGTTGGTGACGCTTCCCGGGCAGCTCTCTCTCATTGGCTGTTGCAGGTTTCTGTTCAATATTCCATCGCCGTTCCTTTCACACTACAGGATTTCAAGTCGTAAATATCAAACCTCTTTGATATTTCCTTGATTCGAAATCGGGGAGACTCTGATCAAGTCGGTAACATTAAGATTATGTCTGTAAATCCCTCACACTACAGGACCATTTGGGCAGTTAATCGGTTCAGACCATCCCCGAGTCAGGAACGCCCCCGCGATTGTCTGGAGGGGTGACGCGGACCGAAAATCTGCCCAATTATCCTCTAGTGTGGGGCCAGCATTATCAGACACGTGAAAGAGAGCTGGCGTAACAGTGCCACAGCACTGCAGTGGACAGAGTGAGAATAGCACCTTTACCTCCAGCACATCAGACACAGCTATCATACAATAATGGGGAAAGCAGTTCCCAAGCCAGCCTGCGTTTTACCAAAAGCACTTCAGTGTGCCACCAACAGGCAGCTTCCATTCTGTATGCTAACCTGCGTAGGGTAAAACATGGGCTGGCTCAATCTGCTATTCACTGGGAGAGCTGTGGTTCAAACTGCTATGCGCCGGGAGTTACTGTGAGAATACTTTCTTTACATTAGCCTGTTTGTGTTGTGAGAGCAGTTTCTGTGCAGTAGTGACGCATACCATCCTCTGTGCAACAGACACAGTGCAGGGACCCGGTGGCGATGGCGATGACCTTCTTTCCCTGCAGGCCCTGGACCTGCCGAGGCCTGCGCACGTGGTCGTCCGAGCCGTGTCCCAACCTGTGGTAGTCCCCCTTGCCCCTAGAAACACACGCACAAGGGTTCCCACTCAGATCAGCGCTGAAATTTTACATGGCTTTGTAGTGACATTTCAAGGATAAATGTGAAATCTGTCACAGCTGTAAAATTCCTGTGAAACTGGGCTATTTAGAGGACGAGACTGCAGGGTGAAAACATTCTGAGGCGTTATTCTGAGAATATCTTTTTGTTTCTGCATGGAGACACACTTGTGGAGGAGCTTGGCAGTGAACAACAGTCAACAATGACTAGCCAATTTGTTGACAACATCAGCACATGACACTGCTGGACTTAATAGTAAATGACATTGAATTAATGAGTCTGCGCTGGACAGTGACAGAAATTTTAGAATGATCCATTTAAAGATTTGAGCAGTATCCAATGGCTTTTCCAGGACAGAAGGACACTGTCTGCTTTCTGTGGCTTTATCTTCAAAGACCCTGCACACAGAGGGGTACGAAAGAGCCTTTTCCTGGTAACCTGACAGCGCCTCTTATAGCTGTGCAGTGCCGCTGTCGCCCGCTGTCACGGAGAGAGAAGAGCACCGTCTTACTTCTTACAGGACTAAATTAGTTCAGCTAAATTAGCATAGCGCGCACGGCGCTGTGGCCCATATTAATATCCGAGAGGGGAACAGGCCAGCTGTTTGAGGTCAGCAGGGAGAAAAGTGTGGCAGACTACAGCTACGAATGCAGATGCAGCCAACCAATCAGGGGGATGAGTTTTTGTTTTGTGTTTTTTTTTTTTTTTTTTGACTGCTTTCACTGCCAGTGTCAACGGAGGCAAGCCTGCAATCTGCAGCTATGCGCAATCATTTGGACAGAAGGAGACGGGGATCTGCCTACCATGTGTACACGGCGCCGGACTTGGTGAGGGCCACGGAGAACTGGGAACCGCACTCCACCTTGACCACCCCGAGGCCGGTCAGGGAGTCGATCTGCAGGGAGAGAGAGGAAAGGCCTCAGGTGTTTATGGCATAGAGGAGAGGAGAGGAGAGGAGAGAGCTCCTGGCCTAATTAGTATTCTTTCCAGCTCTCAGACCAAACACACGGAGCATCTCTTCTCAAGAGAGATGTACCAACGTGTGCCAAAAGCTCCTCCGGTCGCACGGACAGGCGAACACATCCTGCACTACTCCAAGAGCTGCAGCTGCTTCCTCATAGGCTGTTCCAGCAGAGCGTGCTTACCAAACCTGAGGTGCCAACTGAGCTGTACACATCAACAACATTACATTATTACATTCTGTTACTGGCATTAAACAGAGGCTCCTATCCAGAGTGACTCATATTTACATTACAATTTTTACATATTATCCATTTATGCAGCTGGATATTTACTGAGCATCCAGGTTAAGTACTCTGTCCAAGGGTACAGCGGCAGTGCTCCAATGGGGAGTCAAACCAGCAACCTTTCGGCCTTACAAGCCGTGCACCTTACCACGATGCAACACTGCCGCCCCATATCCTCATCACATGTGGAAATGGCTGCTGCATCTGTTACAATAGCGTCTTTGTGTCACTCACTAGCAAAGGTAACAGTGCAAGCCAATATGGGGTCCCTAACGTAACCCCACTCCAAAAAGGCCAAACAGGAAGAGGAAGTGACACGCGCTCTCACCTTCATGGGGACCTTGCAGCCGTCGCTGCCGCCGCGGCCCAGCTTGCCGTAGTCGCCGTCGCCCCACGACCACACCATGTCGTCGTCCGTCAGACACAGCGTCTGGGCGTCGCCGCTGCCGCACGCCACATCGATGACCCTGTGACCCTGCAGCGCGTCCACCTGGCCGGAACACAGAGACACGGATTGGAAATCAGTCCTGCCAGGGGGCGGGGTCAAAAGCTTTCTGCGTAGGGCCACGGGCAACCAATAGAACTCGTCCTTCGCGCTTCCCGTAGCTGTGTGAGGTTAGCCCCGTTGTCGTCTCACGGGAACGTGTGTGTGTGTGTGTGTGTGTGTGTGTGTGTGTGTGTGTGTGTGTGTGTGTGTGTGTGTGTCCATGTCAGTTTTTCAACAATTTAAATTTGCCAACATGTGCATATGTATGTATGTATGTATGTGTTTGTATGTTTGTACTGTGAGCTTCTATGTGCCAAAATGAGTTTGTGCAGGTGTGTATGTGCTTATGCGTGTGTCCGTGTGTTGAATGGGAACGTATGTCGGTATGCTTGTTTGTATGTGTGTATGTATGTACGTATGTATGTGTATGTGTGCATATGTATGTATATGTGTGTATGAGTGAGTGCACAAGTGTGTATGTGTTTGCACGTATGTATATGTGTGCACGCGTGTAAGTATGTGCATGTGTCAGTGTGTGTGCGCGTGTGAGTTACACACCAGTTTGGGTTTGAGCTGGTCCTCGCTGTCCCCGTGCCCCAGCCGGCCGTAGCGGCCCTTGCCCCAGGTGTAGAGCTCCCCGCTGGCCGTGATGCAGGCGCTGTGGGCGCCGCCCGCGGCGATGTCCACCACCTCCACCCCCCGCAGAGACTCGATGACGCGGGGCCGGTCACACGGGCTGCAGAGGCAGGGCAGGCACTCCTCATCACCAATCAAAATCACACAGCTTTAAACAGGAGGATAAATCCCCCAGAATCCTCCATATTTGCTGTATCCAAGATCTCACGGTCTTTTTACTGCTAGCCCATTTTCAAAATCTAAACAAGTGATTAGAACGGGAGTGAGTGAAAACGCATATTATTATAGGTATTATGGCGCCATCTGCAGGCTTCATAGGCTACTGCATCGTTAGAATATGAATCCACATAAAAGGGGCTGTGGTGTTATATTTAAGAGGGTGATTAAGTGAATGGCTCCTGTGACTGTCATGCCTGCAGCGTGCAGACTGGCAGACAGGGGGCGACGGTAACTCCTGACCTCCTGTTCCCGTGGCCCAGCTTGCCGTCCTCGGCCTCGCCCCAGGAGTACACCTCTCCCTCGGAGGACAGCGCCAGGCAGTGCTTGCCGCCGGAGTTGACCGCCACCTTCCTGATGAAGACGTGCTGGATGGACTCCAGCAGGGTGGGCGTGGACACCGACTCGGTGCCCCCGATGCCCAGCCGCCCTCCGGCCCCGTAGCCTGTGGCGTACAGCTGGGGAGGGGCAACCAGGGAGATCCCACTTCAATACATCCGCTTACCTGAGTAGTTTACAGTGTACACATCACCCGTTTATCTAGCTGGATGTTTACTGAACCGATCTGGATGCCTTGCTAAGATGTGCAACAGCAGTGGCCCACTTGGCAATCAAACTGGCAACCTTTGGGTTCATGCCCTTTTTCTTAACTCTACGCCACACTGCTGTCCCACTTCATCACTCATGCATTTCCCTGCCACCACAGCTCCACTGGGATCAGCTGAGTCTGCTCTCTCTCTGCCACAGCGCTCAGAGTCTGTGGACTGAAACGGTGGAAGGGATACGGCGGAGCACAGCACTGCCGAGTTTCCTCCGGCAGCGACGGCCTCACCTTGCCGTCGGCCGTCACCGCGAACAGCGTCTGCTCCCCGCCGATCAGCTGCACGGGCCTGAGAGTGGCCAGGGCCTCCGTGGGCGTGGGCACCTTGACCTTCGCCCCCTCGATGCCCCCCAGCTGACCCCTGTGGTTGTGGCCCCAGCCGTAGATGGTCCCGCTCCCCCCCGCGGACAGCGTCCAGTCGTCAGGACGCCTGGAGGGTGGAAATCAAGAGAAAAAGCGTGACATCCTCTGTCTCACCACAACTTCATTCACTGTATTCCAGAGAACAGATTCTGAACCAGGATTTTATAAGAGAACTGCATGAGAAAAGCTTTAAGACAGGTAACGCTGTACAGTAATACAGTCAAGTTCCCTGCCAACAGCCCCTAAATGACTGCCTGTCTCTGCATTACATTAGAGACCAGCTGAAGGAGCCACAGCTGTTGGATAACCTGGTGATCTCTGCGGAGGACAGATTTGGACTCGCGGTACGGAGCAGCCCCTACCTGTTCATCCACTGCACCAGCTGCTCGTCGTGTTCCCTCTTGAAAATGTCATGACTCTCATGCAGGGCGTTCATGTTCTCCTGGTCCGCCATCAGCTCGCGGATTTTCTTAGCCACCTGGTGGGGGGGCAGGGAATTGCAATGAGGCAAGCGGCGGCGGTAAAGGGGATAAGCAGCCGCTCTGAGCTCCGCGGGCTGTGAATGGGGGAAGTCGTGGAGCTCACCTCGTCCAGGAAGGGGCGTGGCAGCGGGGTCCTCTTGTCCAGGGCCACCGCCACCCTGGAGGCGGTGCAGTACCTGCGGAACCACGCCCACTTGTGGGTCTCTGCGCAGCAGGGAAGGGTGTCGAGCTCCAGGTCGCAGGCCAGCGCCACCAGAACCTACGCACAGGGTCACAGTCATCATTTCCCTGAACACAGGGGGACATCTGTGGTCTTAAACACCGGCATGGCAGTACAATGCTCACACACCAACGCACACACACTCTCTCGGGCCGCGGTTGGTACCTTGAAGAAGGGGCTATGGAGCAGCTGCTTCCCTCCTCTCACGATGGGGTCCTCGTACTCATACTGTCTCTGCAGAGCCTCAGGAAGGCCCTTCACCAGGGCGGCCAGAGCACTGCCCGAGAAACTCTGCAACAGGCCAAGGATTGGAAAGCTCACATTCAACCCATACATTTTACGTGTACACGAAAAGTCAAAGGGCAAGCACACAGCAATGACAGAACGCTACCGCTGGTGAATCTTAAACACATTATCAGACCGATAATGGAATCCGATTTTGGCATTGTGTCCAACAGTGAGTGGCCAGGACTCACCAGCGACCGGGCCTCTCCCTCGGTGTCCCCCAGCAGTCGGTTGATGTTGATGGACTGGCCGAACTCTGTGGTCAGCAGCTTACGCAGCCTCTGCAAGGCCCACATTCTGTGACCCGCCGCTGCACAGGAACAGGGGAAAAAACTCAGTGGGAAAATGTACTTTGTTACTGCAGTCAAAAAGCACAGCCAGTCAGTCAGGCAGTGAGTCAGTGAGAGGAGTGCTACCATTTATAAGACTAATTCTTCAAGCCACAGCTAAAAGTGATTTTAAAAGCTGTGGCGAGTTAGCTAATGTTAGCTAGCCCGATTCCTGCACAGTGGTGGCGGATCTGAAGGTGGGCCGACCTACCGAGCGCGCTCAGTTGTGCGCATGCCGCCAGAGAGGCAGCCAGCCGGGGCACGATGCTCCGGTTGGAGGCGAAGTTGAGGCGGAAGTCGAGCAGACAGGTCACCAGGTCCATGGAGGGGCAGGAGAGGATGCAGCGGTCAGACAGCAGGTCCTTAGGCCCTGCAACAGAGGATCACGGGAAGTACCGTCACCTGCAGGCACTACACCTGTATTTCACCCCACACTAGAGTCTATTTACCTGTGGAAGCACTACTGCCATATTTCGCATCACAGTAGGGTCTACATACCTGCTGCAGGTACTACATACTCATTTCACCCTGCACTAGTCTATTTGCCTGCTGCAGATACCACACCTTCTTTTAACATCAAACACTCAATGCTGAAATCTGAGCTCTGTTCCACAGAGTGGGTTGGTGAGTATCCACGGAAGCGTACCCGCAGCAGGCATGATGGGATACACGGTGAAGCGCCAGCCCCAGCCGTTAACGGAGCCATCGCTGGTGAACTTCCACTTGAGCTCGTCGCCGGGGATACGCAGCTCACTCGACCAGTCGGACCACTCCCGGCCTTTCAGGTGAAGGAGAGAGAGGGGACATTATCAAAAGACATTACTGACCCCTTACAGACTAGGTGGGTTCAGTCAGAAAAGTGACCTAAAAGCCAGTGAGACTTGCCAATCCACACTGACATGAAAAACTAAACCAGGGACTAAATAAAATCATCTCATGTCTGTTCTTTAGGTAGCTCAGTGAGATGTGGTGCAGTTATGGAAACAGTGAGGTCACCTGATCTGACAGACACAATCCTATTGGCCCCGTCCATGATGGTGAGTGGATCATGTCGCCTCTCTGTGGAACACTGCCGGTCGAATTCTACCCTCAGCCCCTCGGCACCTGGATAAAGTAAGAGAGAAAGAATCAATTTCATCTGCGGATCAACAGTCAATGGAAACAGTGCTATAAACAGACTGCACAATTCTTCAATGGAAACAGTGCTATATCACTTTAGAGGCCACCTGGAGATGGAGTCACGTTTTATATTTCAATATACATGTCTATATTTTATATTCATAGTCTCCTATAACAATGCTACAGGGGTGGCTCCTCAGTATTCATGAAATAAATATGCATCAGGTTTTGAAACATAAGATGTAGAACTGCCACCCTCTTCATATATGTACTGTTTTTTGTACGTATGTGCTGCGAGCGTATGTATGTATTCAGAATACGTACGTATGTGCCGTGTGAATGTGTATGTACTGTACGTATGCAGTGTGCGTATACGCGCTCTGTATGTATATGTATGCCTGTACCTGGGATCTTGACCGTGCCGCTGGTGGAGGTGTCGTCGGTGTAGGGGTGGCTGCTCTCCACCACCACGGGCTGGGAGGACAGCCGGCCGCTCTGCGAGTCTGTGGCCACGTCCTCCAGCTCAGTCACACACAGCTCCAGCAGCATGTCTGCCACCTGCACGGGCGCGCACATACGCACACACGCATACGCACACACACACACACGCATACACGCATACGCACACACGCATACGCACACACACACACACGCATACACGCATACACGCATACACACACACGCATACACACACACACAGACACACACACACAGACACACACACAGACACGGGCGCGCACATACGGGCGCGCATATACGCGCGCACACACACACACACACACACACACACACAGACAGAGACACAGCCACACACAAACGCACACACACATGTACACACACATGCATGTATGCACACGCATAAACATGCACAGACACACACATGCACACGCACAGAAAAATTCAGGAAACCCATTAGTCTCAATTTCATTGTGGTGGAAAATGTCCGGTGTTCCAGTTTATCAATACTGTCACTCTGACTGAATTCATTTTACAATATTTGTTAATAACATCATTTTCTACAGCTCATTTAGAGTACATTTCCATTCTCACATTCAGTAACCTTTATAAAATACTGACTGCCCATATGAGACTGCACACATCTGACGGCGTGGACAGAGCACAGAACGTGAGATGAGCAGAGTAGAGCTCCCCCTGCAGGAGAGACACAGACCTGCGGGTAGGCGGTGCCCATGCCGGAGAGCACGGCGGACAGCACCTCCTTGCCCTTCTCGCCCGAGCGCACCGACACGGCCAGCTTCAGCAGGTCCACCATGACGCGCGTGTCGTCCGGCACCAGCAGGCTGGTGAACTCGTCCAGGTACTGAGGCTCCGGGCCCACCGTCTTACTCTGACTCTCAGAGTCCTGTCAGGAGACGAGCCCCACGTTTTACCACACCGCTCTCCCATGTGGAGACAAAACCCAAGCAGTAATTTAAAATGACATGACTTTACAGTGTGGAGGAGCACTGTGAAACAGGGCTCACTGCCAACTCCGTTCCCAGGTGGGGCACTGCTGCTATAGCCATGAGCAAGATATTTCACCCCAATTGCTTTAGTAAATATCCAGATGTATACATGGATGACGTTAAAGCTATCTATGCTGCTCTGGATAACAATATCAGGTAAAGTAATCTGATGAATGCTAATGTAATGTACTACATTGTAAATCAATGTAATGTAACTTAGTGTAAGATAATGTAATGTAATGTAAGCTAAGGTAATGTAATGTAACAATGTGATGTAATGTTCTGTCCCTGGTCAGGATGCTGGCACACGCAGAGCAGACCTCTTTGGTTTTGGTCATCGTCTCGGCGATGATGCTGGCCGCGCCGGGGTCGTCGGTGACGGGGATGAAGGGCCGCGAGGAGGCCGCCGCCGCCGACGGCGTCACTGCAGAGGACGGGGTGATGGCGTCTTCGGATGGGGCCACCTGACCATACGAGACACCCGATCACCATGCCGTCCCGCGCCCCCCAAACCTCAGTGTACATGAACACCGTGAGACTGAGACTCAGGACAACACTACCATCAGATAAACCACTGTCTCTCTAACACCTGCACCGAGAGGAGACATACCTGACAATCTCATAATGTGTTCATACACTCGTTTCAAAAAAGAAATGCACTCTTCCTATGATCGCATGGATGATACTGTTTTTCACATCAGTATAGATGACCCTACTCTGCATAGGACACCTGACAAGCAGCTTACATTTGACTGAATCTGCCTAACTAGTATTTTTCGCATTTTTAACCAGCTAGCTAGAAAATTGTGCTCATGATTTTGTTCGCAGACCAGGACTGGAGAGGATAGCTACAGAAAGATGTATCACAATGAGTAATTAATTTAAATCATGCTATTTAGTGCGGACACTTAAAAGCGCATTGATACTTTTGGTTTCCCTCTCCCCAACAGCAGCGACTCCCCACCTGTGACATCCTTTATCTATTCAGGTCTTTCCTGAGCTAGTGGGTCAAAAATGAAAATTTACTATGCTTTGTGATATATGTGATATCTAACACTAAAAAAGTAGAAATAAGTTAGTCTCACTCTCCAAACAGGTCAAAACTGTGGATCTCTTTATCTACCCAGACTCCATGGTAGGATAGTACAGTGGAAGCTGTCCCTGTGGTTTCTGCTGAAGAGGGGATTTTGTGGCCCCTCCTTACCTCGCCCCTCTTGTCCTGCCAGGGGCTGGGGCTGAGGCGCTCCTCTGTTTCCGGGGGTGCGGAGGGCTCCTCTGTCTCAGTGGGGGTGGAGGCCGTGGACTCGTCGGATGGGGGGATGGGGGAGCTGGAGGGGCACTCCACCGGCATGATCATGCAGGCAGGCATCAGCGCTCCCACCACTGCATCCCTGGGAATGTGCAAAAACACAGAGAGCAACAGCCCTTAATACCAGGACAACATCCACCACCACACAGTACAGCAGCACTAAATACCAGGACAACATCCACCACCACACAGTACAGCAGCACTAAATACCAGGACAACATCCACCACCACACAGTACAGCAGCACTAAATACCAGGACAACAACCACCACCACATAGTACAGCAGCACTAAATACCAGGACAACATCCACCACCACACAGTACAGCAGCACTAAATACCAGGACAACATCCACCACCACACAGTACAGCAGCACTAAATACCAGGACAACTTCCACCACCACACAGTACAGCAGCACTAAATACCAGGACAACTTCCACCACCACAGAGTACAACTGCCATAAATACCAGCACAACATCCACCACCACACAGTACAACTGCCATAAATAACAGGACAACATCCACCACCACACAGTACAGCAGCACTAAATACCAGGACAACTTCCACCACCACAGAGTACAACAGCCCCAAATAACAACAGTACAACCGCCCTAAATAACAGGACAACATCCACCACCACACAGGACAACTGCCATAAATAACAGGACAACATCCACCACCACACAGTACAACTGCCATAAATAACAGGACAACATCCACCACCACACAGTACAGCAGCACTAAATACCAGGACAACATCCACCACCACACAGTACATCCGTACTAAATAACAGGACAACTTCCACATCACTCAGCACAACATCCCTAAATAAAAGGGCCACATCCACCACCACACACATTCCCAATGTCGGTCACCATTAATGTTCAGACAAGCCACTGAAAAAGTGTATTACGACCAATGAGTCCAAACCCCTCAGACCTAGGTGAAAATTTATGAATCCAAAACACAAAAATGCAACTGATTTGCATAACCGCTGACACCTGGCAGAAAGGTGCTGCAGGCGTGCTTACCTGGCGTATATGATCTGCAGGGCAGAGAGGACGTGGGACAGGGCCTGCTGCTTGGCCAGGTTTCCGTCCAGAGACAGCAGGATCTTGGCCAGCGACGGCCGGTTGGGCTTGGCGTTGCTCTGGCCGCTCATCTTGTTGCTAACGGCAGACGAGTCGCTGTCCGACGGGACACCTGTGGGACACAAGCGCACCCCTGGGGATTACCAAACAGTCCACTTCACTCCAGCTCCTTACTTCCACCTCCGAGGACGGTCAGCACTGAACACCGAACAGACTGGAATGACCTTTTTCACTCTACTGTGCTCTTATGAGGTGGTTGTTCCTCAGGTGAGTTATTCAAAACAACTGCCCCTAAAACACATATATTATATACACAAATAACACTGTTATGGGAGAACTTGAGATTTTATACACGTAAAACCCTAGAGTACTGTCTGGATATGAAAAATGAGGCATGTTGCCGCAGATGTGTACAGAAACAAACAGATCAATAGCCCTGCAGTGGTTTGAAGCTTGATTAAAAGCATCACTGAATGAAGCCTGAGGTATGACTGAGGATGTTTTTAAGGACTGTAGCACAATGGCCAGACCTCCAGAGAGAGAGAGAGGGTAGAGCCCTGCAAGAGCAGCTTACCCAGGTAGGAGGCGCCCAGCGAGTCCCTGGCGGTCTGGAAGAGGACGGGCTCGTGGACGGAGGGCGTGGTGACGTCCACGGTGGTCCAGGCCACGCTGTGTGAGGAGCCGCAGGCCACGCGGGTGATCTTCTGGCCCTCCAGGCCCTGCACCAGGGTGGGCTTCCTGTTGACCGTGGTGGTGCCGTTCCCCTGCTGGCCGTGGTCGTTGTCTCCCCAGGCGTACACCTGCTCGGGACGGGGAGAGCATGTTCTGATTGTGTGGTCTACTCAGGACTGGCAGTGTGATCGACCCAGAGACCGCGGTCTTCTCAGGACCAACAGCACGGTCAACGTCTGAGACCACAGTCATCTCACGACCAGCGGCACGGTCAACCTCTGAGACCGCGGTCTTCTCAGGAACAGCAGCACGGTCAACCTCTGAGACCGCGGTCTTCTCAGGACCAGAGGCAAGGTCGACCCCATAAGCCACCCTACCATACCAAGGAAATCCAGGCCATTCCTACATTACACTTCAGAAAGCTTTTCTTTGAGAAGCCAACAGTGACTTAGGCTGCCTGAACATAGTGCTTCCGATTTCCGAGAGAAACCGTTAAACAGACTGCAGAATCAGCAGGGCAATCACAGCACAGACAGAGCATCAAGAGGAAGCTCATACATCGCTCCACAAGGTCAGACCAGCTGCTGCTCACGGTGATGGATCACTGATAACAGGAATACAAACGCAATGGGGGAAAAAGGCATCCCCTACTTAGTCTTGTCACAGGGAAACGGGCTTTGTACGGGAACACTAAAACGCACTGCAGAGTGCGAAATGATATTTGTCCCTTTTTCACCCTTCAGAGGGTGATAGCCATACAGGGTCTAATCTTGGATCTGCCGGCTGTGTTTAACAGCTGAGTGGAGCTGCAGAGGCCTCTGAACTGGCAGAGGTCGTTACTCATTCATACAAGGTAAACTTTTAGCTAAGGTGAGATGCCCAGTAAACTTTACTAATGCTGTGTTTTTAGATTGGGGTGCGTGAGAGGGCCCCACCTGTCCTGTGTCGGTCACGGCCAGGCAGTGCAGCGCCCCGACCGCCACATGGACGATCTTCTTCCCCCTCAGCCCCTCCACCATCTGGGGCTTGCGCACGTGGACGTCGGTGCCATGACCCAGCCGGAAGTAGTCGCCTTTGCCCCTGAAACACAGTGAACGAAGACACTAAGCCACAGAGGCTATCCTGTTACAGTGAAAGCTCTCTGTGGCCCATTCAATCATGGGATGAGCATTTCCCTTTGCCCACCCAATCACAGTGAGTGTTTCCCATAAGATATCCAATCGTGGTATGACCATTTCTCCTCAGCCACCCAATCACAGTGAGTGCTTCATATAGGCTGTCCAATCATTGGATGAGCATTTCCCCCTTGGCCATTCAATCATCAGAGTGAGTGCTTCCCACAGGCCAGGCAATCACAGAGTCAGCACTTAGTGATTTACAAATTACTTTCCCTGCTGTACTGTTGAGGGAATGCTTCCATTGAAAGAAGATAGAATTTTTCCCGGGTAAAACTGCTTGTGAGTGTAGCCCAGTGAGGGTGCTTTTCCATGCCTACCAGGTCCACACCACGCCGGACTTGGTGAGTGCCAGGGAGAACTGGGCTCCACACTCGATCTGGCACACGCCCTGCCCGTTGAGCCTCTCGATGTTCTGGGGGATATTGCAGCCCTCGCTGCCCCCTCGGCCCAGCTTCCCAAAGTCCCCGTCCCCCCAGGAGAACACCAGCCCTGCACAGACAGAGAGAGCATGGTCAAACACGGTCATATGTGGTGCCACATGGTCTAATATGGTCAGTAAATAAATATGGTCTAATAAAGCTGCATGTGCCAATCTCACTGATTCCACCTTCCCTTTGTCCTCAGACTTTTCCTCCCTACCAAATGGATGGAACTAATACATTTTCTTACTGCCCTAACCGTAATTGGACAATTCAGTGCCTGCCAGAGGCACAGAGGATCCCCTTTGAACTGAGTTCTACTCAAGTCTTCTTCCTCTGAGCCAAGGGAGTTTTTCCTTGCAGCTGTCGCCTTGGGCTTGCTCTAGAGGGTTCAGGCTCAAGATCTTTGAAAAGCTACTAAAACTGAACTGAACTGAATATGCAGCCACATTTTTGCACCAATTTTTACTTGGTTAAACACTGTGTCGTATGGGGTCTCATTCAGATGCATATATATTTCCAGTGTTACCTTCATCTGTCAGAGCCAGAGTCTGGGCGTCTCGACTGCCGCAGGCCACCTGGACGACACGATGCCCCAGGAGCACCTTCACCTGTGTCACACAAACAGAGAACACAGGGGACATACCTGTCACTCAACACCAAGAACAAAAAGCCCTGTTTGTCACAACAAGTGATGTTTTACCAGCTATTATGCTATTCTGGAGTGACATATTAGTGTGTGTGTGTGTGTGTGTGTGTGTGTGTGTGTGTGTGTGTGTGTGTGTGTGCATGTGTGTGAGTTTGCATGTATTTGAGTCTGTGTCTATGTGTGTGTGTGTGTGTATGTAGGTGAGTATTTGAAAGTGTGTGTGTGTGTGTGTACGTATGTAGTGTGAGTACACCACGTGCTGTTTAAATGTGCAGCGGTAAGCGCACCAGTTTGGGCCTGAGCTGGGTGGTGTTGTCTCCGTGCCCCAGCCTGCCGTACTCCCCCAGGCCCCAGCTGTACAGCTCCCCGCTGGAGGTGATGGCAGCGCTGTGGGAGCTCCCGCAGGCGATGTCCCGGATCCGCTTCGTCTTCAGGGCCTCGATCAGCCGCGGCTTGTCACAGTTCCTGCCGGTTACATTACGAGAGCATTTCAAGCACGAGTTATGGGTGCGCCACTCTGTACCAAGGGGGAGGGAATTTGACAGCGGCGTTCTTTACATTCTGCTGAAGTGGCCCAGCTTCCCGTCGTCACCCTCGCCCCAGGAGAACACCTTCCCGTCCACCGTCAGGGCCATAGCGTGCCGCCCACCTGCAGGAGCACACAGGCGAGTCAGAGCCACTGCTTTACCTGAGAGGGCAGCACTGGGAGTGTGAGAGGGGAGCTGGACTGACCTGAGTGCACGGCCACCTTCTTCACCACGTAGTTGCTGAGGGCGGAGATCTGCCTGGGGATGGGGATGGTGCCGCTGGAGAGGCCCAGCCCCAGCCTGCCGTTGGTGGCCTCTCCGCAGGCGTACACCTTACCCTCCGCCGTCACTGCAGCACGGAGCCAGGGTTAGTGCTGTGCCCCCCACACACACACACACACACACACACACACACACACAGACTTCCCTACACAGACTCTTCCCCTCCACCCTGTCACTAGAGCTCAGAGTCAGTGCTGTCTCACAGACAGTCTCTCACACACACACACACACACACACACACACATATACACACCCTATAGCACTTCTAACACCTCCCCAGTAGAAAGCAGGACGCTCACCTGCAAACAGGCTTTTCGATCCTCCTGCCACCTGCACCACGTTGAGAGCGGAAAGGGTCTCTGAGAACGATGGTACTTTGATCTGCGGTCGGACACAAAGGGGCAGGTAAATGGGCTGATAAATGCACCTGGACACTCCCTGAGCACTGCCATGCTGATTCCGGTGAGGCGGGCCATACCTTCGACCCCTTGAGGCCTCCCAGTTGGTCTTTGTCATTCAGCCCCCAAACGAAGACTTTGGTCCTGATGGAGGCCGCAGACTCCAGGCCAGACGATTTCTTCCGCGCCAGACTACGGGACAGCAAGAGGATCAAAAATCCTCAACATTCAGCAGGCTTCACATTTGCACAAGACTTTAAATCCACACATTCAGTTTGCCTTCCAGCATTCTTATTCCAAATCTCCTAAAGTTTTATAGCGTGCTGGAAAGAGGTAAACCCATATGGGTCGACTTTTAAAGCACTTGCAGTTATTGTAATTGGTTTTAACACTTTAAAGACTCACAAATCCTTACAATCCACAGTAATATCAAACACAATACTTCCACTGTAGCTGGAAACCCCCACCCCCCTTCCTGATCGAAAAGGTATAAAAACAGCTTTCAATGCTTCAGGGCCTCCGTCATGGTGAAAGTTTCACCACTTTTCCTTGTCCGCTCTTCTACCATTTTCCACTTCTCCAACTCAACAGCATAACTACTGTAGCATGAACATGTCCCAGCTCATTTTGGCTCAGATGTTAGATGGTTTCAGTAAGTGACACAGATGTACTCAGATGTAGGGCTGTCATGATTCCAGAATTTCACACTGCATTGAGCAAAATGGTTTTCCCAGCAAGCTATGCTTTTAACTGCTTTTCTTATTTCTGTGTGATGTCTTTTGATTGCTGCTGACATGAAGTGGTCTAATTTTGAAGAGGTCACAGATGCTCAGTGTTGTAATGTAGTGTTCGTGTGTTAAGCCAAACGGGCTCTTTGGTTCTAAGCTGTTAAGCTGAGTGGTCTCTTTGATTGAAATGGCCCTGAAAGAGGCACGTGGGCACACTCTGAGAAATACCGCGAGCTAAGGCCACTTATACACTCAGCTCGTCTGGCGTTTTGATTCTAACTGAAGTGCAGCTCAGTCTGCTTTGGAAAGACTTGTGAAACCCTGGCAGGGACACAATCACACCATAGTGTTGACTATAAGTCAAACCCAAACCACCACAGAAAGGGGCTGGTGTGGCAGCCAGTTTGGATGAGATCCACACGGTCCCGTCCCATCAGATACAGACTCCCCGTCCCTTGGGGGGGTGCGCTCGATCCCCTGCCCTTTCGCCGTACCTGCCGGTGCTGGTCTTATCATCGTCCTCCTCCTCGTTGTCAGATGCCAGGAAGGGCACGGTGGCCAGGTCTTCGTCCTCGGCGCGGATGCGGCCCACAATGCCGAGCCCGTGGATCTTGCAGTCGATGCCGGAGCTGCGGCACTGTTTGATGGCGATCTCGATGTACCTGTGATACTGAGAGACAGCGAAACGCAAACTCAAACAATGAAACCCAAACTCAAACAATGAGGCACACGCTCACAGGAGGAGACACAGACTCAAGCAACGAGATGTAAACTCAAACAACAAGAGACTCAACAACTCAAACGAGACACAAGATCAAATGAGACACAAACTCAAACAACAAGACACGCGCTCAAGACATGAGCTCAAACAGCGTGATCCAAGCTCAAACAGCGAGACACAAACTCAAACAGCGAGGCACACACTCAAACGAGGAGACACACACTCAAACGAGGAGACACACACTCACACGAGGAGACACAAGCTCACACAACAAGATACAAACTCCAACAAGACACAGACTCAAAGGCCACTGGAGTTCAAAGAGCAAAGGTGGCCATCCCTAAGACAGATAACCAACACACACTTCTGTAACAAATAATTATGTCACTTCAGAGACACAAACACTCCATGTCAACACTTAGGCAAGAAGTGGCCCATCTGGCCCCCAGAAGTACCCAGTGTCAAAGGGACACAGTCAAAATGTAGTATGCAATTCCTTTATTGTCCAGAGGACTGTGCATTCCTATCCAGTATAGTTTGCACTTGGCATGAGTTAGAGGTGACAGTATGGGCCACACTAGCTAATCCACCCAACATTCACTACAGTTCCGCTGGTCTTGTAATTCGGGTGAAATGACCCTCCTGACCTCAGCACTCTGTGCTCCCGAATGCCCTCATGTGTCTCTACTCTGTAACAGCACTTCATGTCTTTCACAGGACCCCAAGAGTCACATTTTTAATCACAGCATCAATTCAGTTTACGATTCTCCATCACACTCACTTCACAGATGTCGTGTGTGACCCCCTGAAGACCACCTACTCCTTTATAACACAATAACTGTAATCCTTGAACACTGTACAAGCGTAAGAGGTATTTACTTCGCACACAATGTCAAAAAAGGGTCAGGGAACCTGGCTTATGGCCATATGGAAGCACCTTCAAAACCCAGGTGAGACGCTCCTGGTGTTCTCTTGTGGAGGGTGCTCTATCTTTCTAGCAAATGTATGACAGAATAACATGCACACATACACATACCTCAGTGCAGTCACTGAGCAGGTGAACAGTAGTGTCGGTGGGGTTAATGTTGATTGTCTTCAGCTCGATGAGGTTATTCAGAGAATTCCCGCCTGAGGATGAGAGCAGAACAGAATGCACAGTGACATTAAAAAAAAAGAAACGAAAGAGAGCTCGTGGCTTACACAGGAAAGACTGCCGGAAACTCCGCCGGAGCGCCTCCTTACCCGACACCACCACGAGAGACGGCATGTAGCTGCTGTCCGCTGGGTCCACGATCATCTTCAGCCTGTGCACCAGGACGTCCGGGAAGAGCTCCAGACGGATCCAGTGCTAGACAAGAGCGGAGGGGGACGTGACCCAAAGTACACGGAGTTCAACTTGACCGACTAAATCTGTCCCACTGAACGACAGGAGAAGAAACCGGGCCACTCTGCTACATTTACTACGTGTAAAGTGCCTTCTTAAGTAAATGTTTTCCCTCTAAAGCCTCAACTCTCATCCTAATCTGTGTTCAGAGTCAGGTGGTAGTTTTTGAGAGGTCTATCTGGAGTGGTACATGTGCTGAGCTGATATCTGTAACATTGATGGGACCACTGTGATGCAACTCTATCGCCTAGCTAAGTTCAACACTATCACCTAGCTAAGTTTTCTCTCATGTTCATAGGATACTGTACAGCAGTTGAGTAAGCTTTAACAGCGGTCATTAATTGGCATTCATAGTTTACCCTGTGAATATGGAGAAGAGATTCATGTTTTAACTCAGTTTAACAGTAGTCATCACAGCACTTTTTCTTATTTACATCGATTAAAAAATAACAAGTGTTATCTTAATCTCCACACGATTTCCTCTTGACTAATGCTGCTGGATCAGTCCAATTCTTCTTGTGGAAACGCAGCCTTTACTGGGAGCAAAGTCGTTTTGTCGTTTTTCAAACACATTGAAAATGTCCCTGAACCAGTGAGCCATACTACTTCATCAGAACTATTCAGCTCAACAATTTAAAATGGTGAGCCCAGGCACTCCTTACAGCCGAACAAGGAAGGAACGTGATGTGTGCCGTCTCCCTGTTGACCCCTCTCCCCGCTCTCTCCCAGAATGCCGTGCGGCACGCACCTTGCCCTGAGAGCCGGAGGACTGCCAGCACAGGTCCCCGCAGTCGATGAGGCGCGAGGCCTGGTTGACGGAGGACGACACGCTGAGGTTCTTGACGGCGCGGGACCACTCGTCGATCAGCATGCCGCGCTGGCTGCTGTGGTGCCGCTTCAGCTGCTTCCCCGAGCGGCCGCAGAACGCCGGAGACTGGCCTGCAGGGCGGGGACACACACGCGGTGACGGGGTGAGGGCTCCAGCGGCGAACATTACTGACGAATGTGTCTACACTGTTCAGCACTGACCTGGATCACTGACTGAATGTGTTTCCACTGTGCAGCACTGACCTGGATCACTGACTGAATGTGTTTCCACTGTTCAGCACTGACCTGGATCACTGACTGAATGTGTTTCCACTGTGCAGCACTGACCTGGATCACTGACTGAATGTGTTTCCACTGTTCAGTACTGACCCAGGCTCACTGACTGAATGTGTTTCCACTGTTCAGTACTGACCCAGGCTCACTGACTGAATGTGTTTCCACCATTCAGTACTGACCTTGGCTTAACGATTGAATGTGTTGGCACTGTTCGGTACTGACCCTGGTTCACTGATTTAATGTGTTGGCACTGTTCGGTACTGACCCTGGCTCACTGATTAAATGTGTTGGCACTGTTCGGTACTGACCCTGGCTCAATGATTGAATGTGTTGGCACTGTTCGGTACTGACCCTGGTTCACTGATTGAATGTGTTGTCACCGTTCAGTACTGACCCTGGATCACTGACTGAATGTGTTTCCACTGTTCAGTACTGACCCAGGCTCACTGACTGAATGTGTTGGCACTGTTCAGTACTGACCCAGGCTCACTGACTGAATGTGTTTCCACCATTCAGTACTGACCTTGGCTTAACGATTGAATGTGTTGGCACTGTTCGGTACTGACCCTGGTTCACTGATTTAATGTGTTGGCACTGTTCGGTACTGACCCTGGCTCACTGATTAAATGTGTTGGCACTGTTCGGTACTGACCCTGGCTCAATGATTGAATGTGTTGGCACTGTTCGGTACTGACCCTGGTTCACTGATTGAATGTGTTGTCACCGTTCAGTACTGACCCTGGTTCACTGATTGAATGTGTTGTCACCGTTCAGTACTGACCTGGCTCGCTGATCCTGCCAAAGGAATGCCTGGTGTGATGTTTGCGAGTTTTGAAGCAATTTTCACAGAAGTCAAAGTCGTCACAGTTCCTGCATTTGAACCGGGGGCCGTTGATCGGGAACATCTGGCAGCCATCACATCTACAGCAGAAGATCAGAATCCTTCTGTCAAGTGCACAGCATGTTCAAACACTCCAATAACATACCCTGAAACACACACTCTAGCCTGGCGTGATTATAGACATTTTTCATTTTCCATTGTTGGAATTACCTTTCCACAAAAAGTGCCATGAGCAATGAGTGTTTGACTGTACAAAAGAAAATAATTACGCATACTAAATTAAAAGTTCACAGGTCAAAATTAGTGGAACATGCTGGTTTTCCCGGGCACTCAGTGCTTTAACCCAGGCTTCATTTTAAGAGTTAAAGCTGACACTAGTTCAAAATCACACAGCGTGTTTGGTGTTGAGGTGGGTACTGGATGAACAGGTAGGCCAGGGATAAGCCTGGGGCTAGAGTGAGTCCCGCAGCCCCATGTCCTCACCTGACTCCCGGGTGAATGCTGGGCACCAGCTCCATCTCTGACAGGAGGCCTGTCCAATGGGACTGCTGGGGGAAGTCTACGATCACGTCCTTCCCGTTGGCACTGAAAGCTGGGGGGAGGGCAGACCTGTTAGCCTCCTGCGCTGCTAATGCTTCAGCGCCCCCATATCTCTAATTTCCGCCAAGGTGATAAATGTACAGCTTTTATGGAGTGACTTCACACTCATAACATTTAAAGAATAAACTTTAAATACAATTTCATCTTCAAAATGAAGGCAATCCAAAAAAAAAAACCATCAAACGTTAATTACCCTTCACAACTCCGACGCTCCTGTGAGTGACCGAACCCCATTTGTACTTTGGCGTCGTGACCGACGGCTTCACACGGACTTTGTCACCGATCTTGATGTGGGACGGGGAACTCTGTGGCGGGAAACCTGCAGGTTTTGGGGGGGGGGGGGGACAGAGGGTGAGAGGTCATACAGTAACACACCGCACCTGTATATCTGACACATGTATCTTTAAATGGCGTGAGCGATGCAGGAAGCCTGGCTTACCCAGCAGCTCGGTGTGGATGTAACGGACCCAGTAGGTCCCCCCCTTCTGCTGCCAGTCACACTGCACGTTCAGGTCATGGAGCCCATCCCGGTCCAGCTTGATCACCTTCCCCACATCTCCCTCGTACACCTCCTCGTAAGTCCGGCAGCACTTCACCATCATTCCCACCTGCAGGGGGCACCATCACACCACAGCGAGATGTCATTTTTCCACTTGAGAAATGACATTTTCACAAGACAAAAATCAGACTTTAATCAGAATTTTTCCACAACTAAAACAGCCCAAAATTATTTAGTTGTGGAGGGCTTCTCACTTCATTGGGAGATTTTTGGACATATCACATACTGAAGCAAAACACCACAACAAAGCTATGTATTCAGTCTGAAAAGGGAGATTTCAATCTTATCAGTTAAGAGAAGGCCGCCAAATGTTTTACGAGCCAATGAAAGAGGCTTACCTGAATGTTCTCTCGGACATACACGGCGTAGTCGTCATTGCTTTGGAAATCCGATCTCCTCTTGAATGTCTGACTCTCTGTCACCACGGCTCCAGGGGGCTGAAACCACACCCCACTGCTGTCAGTATCGCCACGGCTTTGGCTGCAGCAGTTGCTCATTTATACAATGTTAATTAACAGTAAATCTCCAGGCGGCACCTGTTCCAAAGCAGTACTGTTTTCCGCCCATTCTTATTCATCACACCCATAAAAAAAGGTGCTGTTAAATGTTTTACCAGACAAAATCCCAATTTGATGCTAAGACTGAGGCTGTAGAACGCAAACAAGAGTGAGCCAACAAGCAAAACTTCTGTCTCTCCTTTTTAATCTATTTTCAAAAGTGGCCCTAACTAGTACAAAGTTTCAGTGCCAGTACCAGTGATGTTAACAGGACGATGCATGAACAGGAAGGGGGGGAGCCTATGCAGGAAGGAACGCTCACCACAGGGAAGGCCGTCTCGGGCTCTTCCAGCTCCTCCAGAACCTCCTCATCCGAGTACTCGTCGGACACGGTGTCGGCGTCGGACAGCTCGGTGATGTGGACGTCGGGGTGGTCCAGCAGCCAGCCGACGAGGGCCTCCACACCTGAAACACAGGCAGAGTTTCTCACACACTCCATCGTCAGGGAGAGCGCTGGAATCTGCCGCTCAGCTCCATGACTAAAGGGGAACAATGGGTTCAAACATACATACATACGTTCTAGTACTAAAGGCAAGGGCACGCGGGTGTCTGTTCCCGACAAGGGCAATCTAGATATTCTGTGTGTGCGCGTGTCTGTTTGTATGTATGCATGTGAGAGGGCAGACGTGACAGGCATTAACTTCAGGTAATGGGACGTTTTCTACCAGTGGCGTTTCCACCAGTGGTGTTGCATTGAGGCCCTGATTAACGTCAACATCTTGAGCTGCAACGTCTTCAGCCACAAACCCATGTTATTTCCTCCTGTTTGCACTCATCTTTTCACATGCCCTCACAGCTTGTAAGTCACCCTGAGTAAGAGCGTCTGGTACATCATTAAATGTAAATGCAAATATTACCATACTGACAATTAACTTCAGCCAACTGTCAGATCTTGTCCTCTAAAACTGTGCCAAGCTGGTTTAATCTGTGTTAGATGAGTACTTGCTCTTGAATGTGCACAATCTGCGCGTACTAATTGATCTTTACGTCATCGGCATGCCCTTGTTGCGGGCACGAAGAATCAAAAGCAGACCTATCCACATGATAGATAATCGGTGGAACCGTGCAAACGCAGCACTATCAACCCGTGCACACAGCACAGAGAAAGGGAGATGCCAGAAGGCTTCACTGAAGTGTCCAGATTATTGACTGCTCGACTGTCAAACCGAGGAAGAGCAATGAAAACAGGCAGAGAGCAACGCTAAATTTAAAGTGTGAGATTTCAACCTCTACCACAAGCTCACAAGCCGCTGCTGCGCTGACCTGATCAATGAAACCTGTGCTTCCATCACAAGCTTTATGATGAATGAAAAACGTGGGTGGCTAAGAATTTGTGAGATGGACAAACTACTGTGGATCAAATTTTTTACTACAAGAAAGACTTATTTTTATTATTATTATTTGTGTCTAAAATATGAGATGTGGTCCCAGGCTTGCAGCTATAATTCTATACCTGGTATCCCAGAGGCACTTCCTGTGGTCCCAGACAGGGATTTGAGGGCGAACTCGATGTTCTTCCTCTGGAAGCCCATCTCCATGAGCTGGCCCACGATGGGCAGGGGGGGGACGGGGGAGGCCTTGTGCTTCTTCTGCTTGGGCGGCCGGACGTGCTGCACTGTGACCGGCGTGGTGGCCTCGCTGGAGCTGCTGTCCTCAAACAGCGGGGAGGACGGGTGGGTGGACTCCACCGCCAGGTACTGGCACACCGCCAGGGCTGCAGCCTACAGACACACATACACACACACATGCGTACACATGTGCACACACGTGAGCAGAGAGAAATATGAAAGAATTAGCAGCAGTGGTAAAAACAAAGGCTACAGAACATTCCCGTGGCAGATCTTTAGGCGATTCTATTTATAACGGCGGCTCATCGCATTTTAAAGACACCATTCATTTGGACGATCGCATGCGCGCAGGCTCTTGCACATCCGCTAACCCTATCCTGCACGTGACTCCGGCGCACTCTCACCTCCAGCTCCTGCCTGTCGAAGATGGCCTTGATCGGGGAGGGCTGGGTGGCGGCCGACAGCAGCTGCTGCAGCAGGATGAGGGGGGGCAGCGGGCCGTCGGGGGACAGGTCCCCCACATCCGGCGACGACGCCACGGCGTCCTCTGCACAAGGAGGAGAAGGGGGGGTGGGGGGGGGACGACAATGTGAGAAGTGCCGCTCTGCTTTAGAAACCTCCAAACCATTGTCTTCAAATGGAGTCCCTTAGTGCTCAGAATAAAATAAAAGAAAAAAAAAAACCTCATAGCCATTCAGATGGCTACAGTTCTCTGTATGTCATCCAAGAGGTGTATACTGGCCTACATTGGTCATTGTTTCCAACACTTTCAAAGAAACTAAAAATGGTGTGTAGCATTAAAGGATAGTCCTCCAGGTGGCAACATAGAGCTGCAGAGATCTCCCAGAAAGCCTAGGCTAAACTCACATCTCAAAAGCAATTATCCACACCCCAGAGACTCGCTCTGCGTCACTAAGAGACGTTATCGGCCAGCAAAGCCATCTGGATGGCTCTGGGATAAACGTGCACAGTAACAGACAGTAAGACGGAGTGCTTTAGGCAGCCATGCTGCACAGACGCGACACAGATTCACTGATCTTTATATCATGTGGATCTGCTGATACTGCGGAAACGGAATGGGCTGTGCAGATGATGTATAGATATAGAATGGCTTTGCGTGAACTGCGCAGAACGATAGTCTTAAAAAGCAGCTGCGGATGCGCCTGCCCACACAGGACAGCGCTGAATGTGCAGCCCGCAGCGGGGGGGGGAGGGACCCCCAGAGAGCGGAGAGCAGTCGCAGCCACCCCCGCACCGAAGCGTGGGAGGCGGGCGTCGGCGCGATCCGTTATTGCCTGCCTTGCGCTTCCCTGAGCCGAGGAAGGCACCCGACCGCGAGCGCTCGAGCGTGGGCGAAAGAGTCTTATTCGACAGGAAGTCCCACGAGCGCGCACGCGTGGGGGGGCAGGGAGAGAGAGAGAGAGAGGAGAGCGCTCACCGCTGGGGTTGGAGCCCGTCTCCAGCACCGCGGGCTGGGAGAGGATCTGCCGCAGCTTGTCCTGGTGTGACAGCAGGGCCCGCGCCGCCTTCAGGATGTAGAGACGCAGCTGCTGGCACCGCAGCAAGTGCAGGTCCACCTGGTCCGCTGGGAGACACACACACACACACACACACACACACACACACACACACACACACACACACACACACAGACACACACACACACACACACACAGACACACACCATACACACACCATACACACACCATACACACACACACACACACAACACGCAGGGCTTTCAAATCAAGATCTTTTCCTCTTTGAGTGCACATCTTTCACAGGGGCAGTGGGGTGTGCCTGAGTTAACAGGCTGACGCTCTGAATATGTGAGCGAGCTTGTGCATAATTCATAATCCATTCTGTGTGTCTGGCTAAGCAGAGAGGAGCACTCAACCACCAGCCCCGCAGCTGAGCCAAGGCATGGCAGGCAGAAGAGGCGCATACGAAATAACCCGCCCCCCGCGCCCTCCTACACTGACTTCTAGTTGTTTTAGTTGGGAGCCATAATATGTGTGAACAAATCCATTAAAATATGGCTGCGTCACACCAGCAGGAAGTGCAGTCTGTTTCTGCCGTGGTGTACTTCCTGTTCGCTGCTCTGCTGCTGTGGAGCTGTGAGTGGCGTGTGTCTGTGTGTGTGTATGTTTGTGTGCGTGTGTTTATGTGTATGTGTGTGTGTGTGTGTGTGTGTGTGTGTGTGTGTGTGTGTGTGTGTGTGTGTGTGTGTGTGTGGGGGGGGGGGGGGGGGGGGGGTTACCTGTGAGGCCACGGCTCAGAGATTTCTTCATGCGTTGTTTCTCCAGCTTGCTGCCGGCCAGGTGTACCAGCTGTGCCCACACCCCCAGCATGGGCTCGGTGAAGGGCAGGTTGTGCACGCTGAAGGCCACCACGGGCAGCTGCGGGGGGGACAGACACCGACACTGTCACCGACACTGCCACCCACATGAACTGACCCCATGCTCATCTGCTCCACAGCATGTAACACCCACAGACTGACAACCATCCCATTACACTTTGTGAGCCTGGTCTGTCGCTGTTGCTCTTTTCAGTTGAATGGATACACTTATGTTCTATTGTGCTGGAAGCTACTCTGGATAAGAGCGTCTGGTAAATGCATTTAATGCGATGTAACGTAACACACTGTTACAATCAACCCATTACAACCTGCTACCATCACCCTGTTACAATCTCATCACCTCCTGCATCTTGTCTGGAACTTGCGTGTACAGTGTGAGAGTGTGTGTGGTGTGAGTGAGGTGACAGAGGCTGATTGATGCTGATGTGTGTATGGAAAGTGTAGCATGACTGTAAATGAGGTTGTAGTGGCGTGTTACTCCGTCAGGGCCCGTACCGGTTTCAGCTGGCTGAGCAGACACACCCTGCAGGTCCTCATTTCGTGGAACTGCACGGTGATCCTGCCCTTGGGCGTGATGCGCGTGACAGTGCCCTCCCCGAACTCCTCATGGACCACCTGACCGCCCAGCCTGAGCCGCCCGTCGATGCCGCCGATCACCGCCAGCACCGCCATCAGGCTGCCCACCGCGGGGCCCTCCGAGTCCGGGAAGTACTCCTCCAGCAGGGTCTGGAGGGGAAGAGACGCGGGACAAACTGAGCCGAGTCTGAGGACCGCTGGACCGCACGCGTTGGAGAAGGTGCTCACAGAACCGTTTTCCTCGACCTGCTTTTGTTAGGTCAGCACACGGTTGCCCGAGGAGACAGCCAAACAGAACAGCAGCTGTCGAATGTGGAACCCAACAAGTGACTGAATGTGTGAGCTGAGACGTAACAGACACAGCGCACCTACTCAGCCAGAACAGCCAATCGGCAGCCTTCTTTCCCCTCCTCCCCCCCTCCTCCTCCTCCCTACCGCTTCCGCGTGGCGGCCGGCCATGACGTCGCCGATGCAGCTGAGCTGGGAGTTGATGTACTCGTTGATGAGGCCGTTCCACTGGGCCAGGGAGTGCAGCGTCCGCAGCACGGCGACGATCTCCTCGGCCAGCGTGCTGCTGTGAGTGGCCGTCAGGGACGCCTGGGGGCGGGACTTCCTCCTGCGCAGGGAGCCCTCTGCAGGCAGAGACGGGAACAGCGGTGGCGTGACCGCCGGGGCACGGAGGCACAGAGGCACAGAGGGGACTTTTGTCCCAGGTAAAATTTGGTCTTTTGACAGGAGAGTCTAAATATATCTGGACCTTCTTCCTGCAGTCCAGGCTAAATCGGATACGCTGCTCCTTACCTCTCAGGAGTGGGAGGTCTGAGGAGCAGGTGGTCAGCAGACTCCCCAGGAAGCCAAACAGCTTCTCCACCAGGAACTTCATGTCCTGGGACCTCTCCGTCTTGTCCCAGGACGGGAGCACTGCTTGCAGCAGGCGCAGAGCCAGGATCTGGGAGTAACACAGGCGTGCGACACATTTAAGATAAGACTACAGCATTAATTTCAGCTGGAACTCAAAGGAGATGCCCTCACACTAACTTGCACCGCATCAAGTGACCAACAGTCACTTAAACAACTGACAACCTAGATGTTGAAATCCAGATTAATCTTGAGGGCATCTACAACAATACTGTATATATTGACCAGAAGTTGGCTCTCTGTGCTTTACACTGAAAGTTCTCTCTGCCACTGCTGAAAGTAAAACTGTTCCGATTGGCTGGCTTGTTATGAACATTCTTGAAAGTGTGTGGGCAAACACAGAACATCCATAGCTAGCACAGTGTAGGGAACGGCGAGAGCAGTCACCCCACCCGGCCTCGAACCCGGGTCTACGGGGTACCAAACATGCGTCTTTGACCGCGACGCCAAAGAGCCAGGCTCGCTGGTACGGCAGTTAGAGCGCATACTCAACCGTAGCGACGGCACTCACACAGCAACACAGAAGCAGGAAGAACACAAGGACGGAAGGAAGCAATTGAGAATCTGAATATCTGTGGTACTAAGCTAACAAACAGCATAGCAGGGGAGGGGACGATGTTGCAGCTGGGCCAGCCCGACCAGAGGCGGTGTCAATCGCGGAGTGACTGACAGCTCAACGCCAAGCCTCTCACCTGTCTCTGCAGCGTGACGGCAGTGAAGGGCTGGTGGCCCTCGACGATGCGGACGAGCAGGCTGATCCAGGCCGGGGTGCTGAGGGTGCTGCACATTTGGGGCATGAGGGCGATGCTGCGGATGAAGCCCAGAGTGCACCAGCTGCGGTGCTGCTCCCGGGACACCTGCCTGTGGGCGGAGCATCCTGCGGAGGGGGTGGGGGCATGTTGAAAAGCCTTAATGTGACAGTTAGCAAAATCACAACCAGCGTTAAAGCACAATACCAACACCCTGAGGTGCTGAGGAGAAAGGTAAGCTTCAGGTGCAGTGAAAGGCAGAGGAGCCAAGGCTCAGTCTGAAGTGGTGGGGGGGGGGGGGTTGTTATAGATTAACATGTTCAATATCTGACGTTTCCTGTATGTACTGAAGCCTTGTTATATGAGCTTATACGGGTGTGTGGTGTCGCAGAGGGGGGGTGGACGGGGTGGGGTTTCGGTGAGGCTGCGGAGACTGCTTACCGCTCTTGTCGTTGGCTCCGCTCTCCACCAGCATCCGGAGCAGGCCGCAGAGCGTGCGCATGGCCTCCGTCTGCATGCCCTCGGCGTGGATGCCTGCAGACAGCGCCAGCGTCTTCAGCAGGTTCACCGTGCTCGTCAGCATCAGCGCCGTGGGGTGAGAGCTCCGCTCCACCGGCTCCCCTTCTGAGACACGCACGCACGCGCACAAATACACACAGACACACAAGGACAGAGACACAGACACACAGAGAGACAGAGAGAGACACACAGAGAGACAGAAAGAGACACAGAGACACACAGACGTAACACCAACGATACACCAAGACAAAGAGAAACAGAAATAATCAGGCAATAGCATTTTGAAGAGGTGCATACCCTAGGGCCTAGGCTGTGCTGACAGCCTTGCTCATTACACTGTACACAGCTACCTGTACATGGGAAATGTTCTGCCCCCTCCCTCCCCCCGCTCACCGGTATCATCCTCCGTGTCCGAGTCCTCCGTGGTGGGCTGGGTTGCCGGGGGCGGCTCTGCCAGCTTCAGGTCGTACTTCCCCTCCTTGCCCATCCTGTAGGAGTTGGTGCTGCTGGTGTCCCACTGGACCCGGATCCAGCCGTCCTCCCCCAGCTCTCCAATTACGCGCCCCAGGCCCGGCGCTGGCCCGTCCTGCCGTTAGCACAGAAGTAACGGTTACACACACACATACAACCACATGCGCACACACACACACACACACACACAACCACACACCGACCCACCCACACACACACACACACACACACACACAATGAACGAACAGTCACAACGTGCAGTTATAATGAACAGTTAATGAAGGAACAATCATAACGAACAGCTATAACAAAGTCTAAATCAACATTCACGTAAACATAAACAGCTATAATGAAATGCCATTCCTAGCAGGCATGATTAACAGTCATAACAACCAGTCAAAATGAAGTCATACTGTAAAGACATAAAGAAGAGTAATGATGAAGTCTCGGTTGTAATGAACTGTCATGACGAGGACTGGTAATGAGGGGTCACAATGTGCACTCATACTCCCAGCGGGCAGCAGACAGACCCCCCCACCTGATCGCCCCACTTCCAGTCCAGTCCCCTCATGACGCGCGTGCCGATCTTCATCATGGCCGCCAGCTCGGGCCCGGACGCGGGCATGGGGGCGGGAGCCGCCTCCTTCCTGGACTCCTCCAGCACTGTGGCCGAGCCGCCATGGGCACTGGAGCCCAGGTCCTCCTCAGTGCTGTCTGTACTGGGGCCTGCAGCACAGGGGGGAAACACACCTCAGCACCTCCCCAGCACTGATCCCAGAACAGAGACCGCAAACTAATACCACTGAGCCCAGAACGTACACTGCACACTAATACCACTGAGCCCAGAACATAGCGTGCACACTAATACCGCTGAGCCCAGAACGTACACTGCACACTAATACCACTGAGCCCAGAACATACACTGCACACTAATACTACTGAGCCCAGAACGTACACTGCACACTAATACCACTGAGCCCAGAACGTACACTGCACACTAATACTACTGAGCCCAGAACATGCCCTGTAGACTAATATCACTGACCCCAGAACATACCCTGTAGACTAATATCACTGACCCCAGAACATGCCCTGTAGACTAATACCACTGACCCCAGAACATGCCCTGTAGACTAATACCACTGACTCCAGAACATATCCTGTATATCAATACCACTGACCCCAGACCACACACTGGATTCTGTCACTGACCCCAGAACATACTCTGTAGACTAATACCACTGACACCAGAATGTACACTGCACATTTTTACTGACCCCACAACATATCCTAGCACACTAATACCACTGACCGCAGAACATACACTGGATTCTATTACTGACCCCAGAACATACCCTGTACACCAATACCACTGACCCCAGAACATACCCGGCACAATAATACCACTGAGCCCAGAACATATCCTGTATATCAATACCACTGATCCCAGATCACACACTGCATTCTACAACTGACCCCAGAACGGACGCTGCCCGAGGCAGAGGCCGACCAGCGGCTCCAGACTGAGAGGTGAAGGCTGAGGAGAGGAGCGTGAGGGCGGGGTCGTACCGATGAGCCGGAGGATGCTCTGGGTGAGCGCCAGCATGCCGGAGTTGAGCAGCAGGCTGAGGCCGCTGGCTCCGTGCTTCAGGGACAGCATGTTGAGCATGACCAGCAGGAAACGTGCCTGTGGTATGGTGCCCAGGCTGGGACCCGCCGGGTTCTCATTAGTGATGGTCTGCAGAGGGACGGGCTGCACCCCTGAAACCGTACACACGTACACACAGGGGGGTTACCTCTGAAACCGTACACACGTACACACAGGGGGGTTACCTCTGAAACCGTACACACGTACACACAGGGGGGTTACCTCTGAAACCATACACACGTACACACAGGGGGGTTACCTCTGAAACCATACACACACACACACACACACACGCACACACACACACACACACACAGGGGGGTTACCTCTGAAACCACACACACACACACACACACACACACACACACAGGGGGGTTGCCTCTGAAACCATACACACACACACACAAACACATATACACATGGGGGTCCCCCCAATTCCACACCCACACACACACGCACGCACACACACGCACGCACGCACGCACACACACACAAACACACACACACAAATGGGGGTTACACTTTAAAACTGTACACACATACGGGGGGGCCCCCTAACACTTTGTACACACACATGTGCACACACGCATAGAGGCCTACACCTGCACGGTCAGATACACACATACCCCCACCAGCAGTGCCTTCACTGTCATTCGTACTGTGTAAAAGCAGTGTGTATTTCACGAGACCTGTTCTTACCTAGCTCTTTAAACCTGTTGGTGGCGTCCAGCAGGATGGAGCGCACGTTCTGGATGGCCCAGGCGTACAGCTTGCCGAAGGTCACCTCCAGCAGCATGCGGTTGAAGGGAGGGATGAGGTCTACATCCTTCAGGCAGTCAGAGAGGGGCTCTCTGCAGCAGGAGGGGACAAACAGGACATCAATCAGTCCGCTGCTTAATGAATACATCCACAACACCCCAAGAAAACCGTCACACCTGATGTCAGATTATGACAGACGTTTTTTTTTTTTCTTTCAATTGTTTCGGGCAAAACCTGCTTGAAATTCTCTTGTTTCAGCAAAACCAAATAGCGTGACGAGGCCAAGGGGTTTATGCACACGAGACCCAATTATCCAGCAGAAAACTTGACACAAACTCTAAAATGTTGCACTAACACCACAAGCAGCACAGTGGTAGTCCATATCCAAACATCCACAGCCAAACATTTTACTGATGCGACTCAGGTTAACTGTCCTGCTTGAATGCCCTGCAGCAGCGCCCCAGCTTGGAGGTGAACGTGTGATCTTTGGCACCGCTGTCAGGGAGACGTACCCGATATTGGTCCCTTCGGGGATGAGCCTCTGCCAGCCGCACAGCATGGCGTACTGCACCGACGGCAGCAGGAAGCTCTTAGACGCCAGCTTCAGCATGGTGTCAATGCCCTCCAGCCTCACCTCCGCCCGCTCCAGCTGTAACAGATTTACCCATCAGCCTCCCGACTTTAATCACAGGTAATGGTGATATGGCTCTCCCAGTTCCCACTCACACACCCCTTGAATCCATCTGAATCCCTCTTCACTGTCCTCCAATCACACCTCAGCCTTATCTGAATCCCTCTTCACTGTCCTCCAATCACATCTCAGCCTTACCTGAATCCCTCTTCACTGTCCTCCAATCACACCTCAGCCTTATCTGAATCCCTCTTCACTGTCCTCCAATCACATCTCAGCCTTATCTGAATCCCTCTTCACTGTCCTCCAATCACACCTCAGCCTTATCTGAATCCCTCTTCACTGTCCTCCAATCACACCTCAGCCTTATCTGAATCCCTCTTCACTGTCCTCCAATCACACCTCAGCCTTATCTGAATCCCTCTTCACTGTCCTCCAATCACATCTCAGCCTTACCTGAATCCCCCTTCACTGTCCTCCAATCACATCTCAGCTTCAACTGAATCCCTCTTCACTGTCCTCCAATCACACCTCAGCCTCGACTGCACGTCCCATCCCTTTGCTTTGCCCACTCCTCCCACCTGAGCCCCACCCCGTCCTCCTCCTCACCTGCTTTAGGAGGCACTTCCTCATCTTCTCCACATCCAGAGGCTCCTCCTTCAGGGCGAACTCCACGATGGTGGCCATGAGGCTGGACTGGGGGATACAGCCCTGAACGCTGTGCTTCAGCCACTTATATTTATGCACGCTGGTTACCGTGGACAACAGGGGCTGCCACTTGTCCTGCTGCTAACAGAAAAACACACACAGACGGACATCAAAGCCTCCACTCCCCCATATAAGATCCCATCTTACAGACCCCATTAGAGAAACTGTTTCAACATGCACTTTGTAATGTATGGCAACCGGCCACAGCTGCTCATTGTCGACATGTAGCATGAGCCTGGTGCTTAGATGTACATGTTAAATAAGTCAGAGTAAAGCACTGGGTGCCAGCCAAAGGCAGGATCCTTCACATGGAGCGGAGGTGAGTGCGAGCCAAGTGTGTGAGCGGGAGGTCACTGCCCCTGAGCTCAGGGGTTACTTGGGATCTGCCAGCCAGAGAAGCACTTTGATTCCTTTATAAATAGACACAAATGTTACTGAGGGGCTTCCTATGGGGTCTTCTGATCCTGGCTGGAAGTCAAGTGATCAGGAGAGAGAGAGGCAGGCAGAGATGGAGAGAGACAGAGATGAAGAGAGGTGGAGAGGGAGAGAAGGAGAGAGGGAGAGAGGGAGAGAGGGAGAGAAGGAGAGAGGCAGAGAGGGAGAGAAGGAGAAAGGCAGAGAGGCGGAAAGGGAGAGAGGTGGAGAGAGGCAGGGGGAGAGAGGCAGAGAGGCGGAGAGGGAGAGAGGCGGAGAGGGAGGGGTAGAAACGAGGGGAAGTTTTTTTAACCTTGGGCGACTTGGCCGGGGCGGGCTTTTTGTCGGCGGACGCGGGGCTGATGGGGACAGCGCAGGGGCCGTCCCCGTCCGTCTCGTCGTTCTCCAGCTTGGACTCCTCCACGTCGGCTGACTCGGACTTCTTAGGCACTGAAGGGCATGAATAATGAATGCTCCATGAGGATCAATCCATGCACAGTACTTAGCACCTCCTCGGATTACCCAACACGCAGCGTACACAAATGTCAAAGCACTTACAGGCCTCGGGTTAGCAGGCATCGGACACTGAGCGGGGCAATCCTATGCCACTCCATAAAAGGAACACCAAATGATATCTGAAAACATTCTAGATGGAATATGAAACGGGCTCGAGAGAGAGTATACCAATATTCCCGCTGCGTATCTTTAATATGCGGGCTATGTCTATGTTATTATTATTTTTTAAATTTAGAAATCTAAAGCCTGGATAAGCCCCTGAGATAAGGCATCTCATGTCCCAGGGGGCATGAATACATACCCGTGTACTGTGATGCCGTAAAAGAAATAATAACGGCTATGAAAACAGTGAATAAAAATAGGATACATCCAAAGGCAAAAACAAGCCAAAAATTAAAACTGCAGTTCTGGCAAAACTAGAGCACTTTGTTTCCAATGTGTTTTTAAAAGCAATTAAATTTCTAATTTTATTTAGATTTTATCCATATAACTCCAAAATGAGATTACATTCTCATTCTCTGAAACAAGTATACATTCTCAATGATACAATCTACTGCCGTAATTTTAAATTGGTCAACTGAAGCAGTACTTTTCTTCTTTGAGCCAAAGCAGCATGGAATAAAATTTTATTTATCCCCAACTTATTTTCCATAAACCAAGCCTGAAGTGTATTACAGTCATTTTGCAGATTCAACAACCGATGGTATACTTTTAACTGCACTATAGGAAACTGTTTCATCTGCAAGCAAAAGCATTTCTGCATACAGCGCATCATCAAAGCTAGAAGACAACAGGCCCCTCTATGTTTGCACACAATAGACATCTATATCGATTCAGGTATAACACAGTATTTTAAAAGTAGAGTTTTATAGTGGTATAGCACGGCATTGTACTAGTACAGTATTAAATTTGTAGAGCACAGTACCACAGGTGAACTGATATTGTGATATTGATCAAAACTATAGTAAAAGGAACAGTAACTTTCCTCATCCGAATCTTTTTAACTACGCAAAGATTTATGGGAAGATGGAGCCGGGAAACATAACGCCAATGTAACAGCAACGTAAGAGCAACGTGTCCGCGGCTGGGACCCACCCCTCTTCTTCCTGCTGTCGCGGATCAGCTTCTGCGTGATCCTCTTCCAGCGCGGCTGGGAGCTCAGCAGCTTGAGCTTGGACACGATGGACAGGTCGTTGCTGACCGCTGGCCGCAGCTCGTTGAACAGGAAGCGCAGGCGCTCGATCACGGGCGCGCACACCTCCTTATAGGAGCGGCCCTGCTCCTGGTGCGTCTGGGGCGGGACGTGGGGGAGAGGTCAGAGGCCACAGGAAGCGATCGCAAAGATCGCACCAGAGAAGATGTAACATTAACCCTTTCACGTGTACAGTCAAACCAGTGTGATCAGAACACTAGAATGGATAAATTCTAGCCAACGTTAGCTTTGAGGACACAGTGATTTAACATCGCAAGGTATAGCAAATGCGGCGGTGAAAACTATGAGAAGTTTAGTAACACTAATGAAAATAAAATGAACCATGTAACGTAACAAGCACACTACATAGCATAAAATAAGTCATGTACGAAAGGGTTACCAGAGCATGCAGTTTGGGTCACACCTTCCAGGCACAGAATTACGTGGAAATGGCTCTACCTTAAAGCCATGCACATACAGTACATCCTCCATTCAGATCACTGGTGATTATGTATTTTTCTTACTATACATGTGTTGTGAAAGGCTTTTTTTAATCTCTCTCATATCTGTCATTTCAGGCTTAGCCCTCTTAATTCCTCTTGTGATTCCAAAGCAGGAGAGCGACTGTTAATGAGGGAATGGAGATGAGAACTCTACCTTGATCAGCGAGCACTTGGCCTGGTACACCATCCGACACACGTCGATCACAGATTTGGGGAGGGACCTCTGCTTCCCCTGGTCCACGCCCAAGGCACATTGCTTGATGAGTGAGAGGGCGACGTGACCTGTGGGAGGGGCCAGCAAAGTGGGCACACATGCAGCCGCTCACAGTATTCACACGTCAGCACTGCTGGGTTACTGACACCCAACGGGACCCAATCACACTGAGGAACTGAATATCATCCCGCCTCCTTCATCGCCATGCCAACACACAGCAGCTGTGACAGCCCTAAGGCTTGGACAGCACTTTTTGAATTATGTAACGCTTGCACATATTTAAACAGACAACCTGGAATGAATTTACTTACATACAAAATTTTTCACAGGAGGAATTTATACATTTCATAAAGGGATTTATAAAGGTTTTCATAAATTTCAACTATGGCAGCCATAACAGTCCACTAAAACTGAAGCCCCTTTTTTAATTTCCTGTAGTTTGTGCGCTACCGCAGGTGCTATCCCACGATCCCCTGGGGGCGGGGGGCGGGCGGCGGCCAGGTTACCGAGGTCCTGGTGTTTGAGCAGGCAGCAGAGCAGCAGACGGCCCACCTCCTCCACGGGGTGCTCGGGGGGGAAGATGATGGGGGTGATCAGGTGGTACTGCTTACAGCAGCGCTCGATTTGGCACAAGAAGTCCTGCGGAGGGGGAGGGGGTGACAAGGAGACAAAAGTTCGACATGCCCAGCACAATACCCGCCATCTCCACACACCTGGCCATAGCGCTCCTGTTTCACTACCTGCTCCTTACATGGCTCCTGAACTGAGGGTGCACCTACATCTATAACACAACGGATTATGTTCTCATTTAAAAGCGGTCGTTGCTGGGCCCTGTAAAACACATAAAGTTCTACTCCAGTGTAGAGCTCTCTGCAGGAGGAAATGTGTACACTATCCCTGCCATCTCACCATACGGACTAATGTATGCAGCACTGTCATTCTGTGTCTTCCCCCCATGTGAAATAACACTAATTTCACATATTTATGATGGGTAATAAACACACGGAAGAGTTCTCTGTATAATAAAAGATCTGGGTATTAAACTCTGGAACAATGTTTACTGATTAGGACCGTGATTACACTTTAAAAGTAGTTTACCACCCCAATTTATTGGCTCCAATTGCCCGGTAAAAACCCTACTGGTCCCACAACAGACTGCTGTTGTCCCAGCAACATCTTCTGTTGCTGGAATGTTAGCCAGTCTGGGGCGGTTTCACCATCATGTTTTTCCAAGCTGGACTGGGAAAAAAGAGGGTAGAAATTCCCAACCCCTCCCCCGCCTGTAACCACCCTGCGATGGTCCGCCCAGCCTGGGGGGGGCGCTACCTTCACAGTGTGGTCCTGGATGTTGTTGTCGGCGATGGCCTGCAGGAAGGGCTGCGAGTGGTCGCTGAGCGTGAGCCGGCGGGAGTTGAGCCTGGCCTTGTCGGGCGCCGTGCTGCCTGGCAGGCTACAGTGGTCCTCGTCCTTCTCCTCATTGTAGTTGTAGTGGATCTGGCTGGTCTGCAGGCCCCCGGAGAAGATGGAGGACTGGAGCCACTCTGAGAGGAGCACAAGTTTAAACTCATTAGCTTCTTTATATTTCCTTTATTTGCAGTTGCAAAAACTGAAATGTTAACGTAGCATGCCAAAGGACACAGGTCCATATGTGGTGACAGGCAGTAAGGATTATGAAGGACACACACCGGATAATTACAAGAGATTGCAATTATGTCATCATAATGTTATGCATGAACTAGTGTAGTAATAAGCATGACACATAAAACCCAGTTAAAAGAGAACACGAAAATCAATACATGAACTGCTAAGAGCAGACTGACAACTTAATCTACTCTGCAAGGACGACAAACATTCATCCCACACAGCGTCGACTGGTATCAAATAGCAGCAACAGCAGCAGGCATGCCCGGTACTGAGGAACTCTGGGTAGAGTCACGGCTGTGGTCGGCTCACTGCACTCACTGGCGCACTCGATCTCCATGGGGGACAGGGGCGTGCTCATGGCCAGGTAGGAGGCGTGCAGGCCCAGCAGCAGGCCCAGGTTCCGCTCGGTGTCGATCAGAGGAGAGGACAGGCTGCTCAGGTCGGGCGTGGTCACCGTCTCCTGGTTGGGCTGAGAAGAACAGGCGCGGGCTTAGACACATCACACCACAAGGAGGAATAGGGGGGCCTTACAGGCCACTCGAAACAGTCTAAAATCTATACATCACCAACTAAGTACAGGGTCACCTTTATAATTGGAAGTAAATTTATAGCCACTTACCCATGACATGCACTATATCTCAAACATGAAAACTGAGGTCCAGTGAAACATTGTACACAAGGAGAAAACGTAGGTGTAGCTTTTATATGTGTATGCAGCCAAAGGTCACAGCCACATCTGCTCAGGCAGGCATGGTACAGTTACGGAAAGGTTATGATATGGCTTTGGTGAATATAAAGTTCTTTTGCAAATATAAAAAGTGCTTTTTCACTTCAAGAGATCAAAGAAGTGGACAAGTGGACAATACCCTTCCTATGCAAATACAAAAGAAGTCACCGGGCGTACCTCCATGTATTGGCCAACACAGAACGCCTGCATGGACTCCCTGGTGTCCTCGAACTGCAGCGCGGCCTCAAGGGCAACGACTGGATCTTCTCCAGCAAACTGGGCTATGTGCGGAGATCACATGTTAACCAGGGAAACACAACTACGATCAGCAACAGCATGCAATTCAAATGTTTCGAACTTATTACTTAATGTGTTAAAATCACTCTCCTGCCAAACAGAGGACTCCAGAAACTCACTTCTACAGAATACTGGTAATCAGCGGTAGGTAACTCTGCTCATTGCCAGAGGTATTCCTGGTTTCTGCTCCATCTGAGCTCTTGATTGCATCGTTTCGTATATTTTCACACTAAATGAATTTCCCCTCATTTCCCCAGAAATAGTTGCCTACGTTAATTTAGTGTCGAAATGTGTGAAATTCTGTAACAAAGTGGTTAAAGAGTTCAGACTAGAATAAAAGCTAGAGATCTCTGGCACTGCAGATGAAGCCTGCTGCAGATCAGGGTTTCCAGGGGCCTACCGAGGATGCTGTTTCCAGTCAGGGACTGCGCCTGGAAGTCCTTGATGTCGTAGACCTTGCCTTCGATGACGGTCCAGAAGCCCCCGTCCTTGTTGTGGTTCTCCAGGTCGGCCTTGCGTATGAGGGACACCTCCTCATTGTTCCTGGAGCTCTGGCCTGTGAAGAAAGACCCTGCCGAAGCAGAGGGGATCCGGTTACTCCCCAAACTAGCGGCTCCCCACCCCAACATTACAGCCTCATCATAATAATTGCTCCATTTCACCAGGCTAGGCAGTCCACCTCAGAGCAGACCCAAAGAAAGGGTGACCGAAGACAACGGCCTGCTGTAACCCTTTGCCAGTTATCATACATTAGCATAGGGTAATCCTGGAACCCTACAGCTGGGAAGCCATTATAAATCTGAGCTCCAGGAGACCCCAGCCATGCCACCTTATTTAATCTGCATTCAGCCTTACGGCCACTTACACAATGGCAATACTGAAAATGCCGACTACACGGTGGTAAATCACTGTAAGCCACATCCCATAATCCCCGTGTCCCAGCGGGTTACCCATGATTCCAGGCCAGGCCAGGTCCTCGTTGTCGTCCCTCTCGTGGCCGGGAGCCAGGTGGTTGAAGCGGTCGAGGTGCTCCAGTAGCCCGGCTAACAGGGGGATGGAGCCGGTCTCCTGCATGAGGCCGGCGTCGATGGTGAGGAGCAGCACGATGGAGACAACCAGCTCCGGAAGGAGGACGCCTGCAGCGAGCAAACGCAAAGCCAATCACAATCAAGGAATGCTCTCAGCAGCCAACCGCACGCAGTGAAGCTATTCAGCAGCCAATCACAAGTAACAAACTTACTCAGCAGCCAGTCATAGTGCTTATATTCATATTTATATATTTATATTCATGTTTATAATGAATATTTCATATTCAACAATCAATCATACAATGCTCATACACAAGTAAACACAGTGGGCCTAGTAGCAATTATTTCCAAATACTGAATACTGATAAATGTATCCAAATATATAATTTACATCCAGTACAACACAGTTCACCAATATCTGCATTAAAATGTTTTTGCTCTGTTGTTTAGATCACCTAGTTCAGGACTTATACTAAAAAATAGAAGCTGACATGTATTACTGTAGTTTCACAATTCTAAGACTTATTCTTACCGGTGAGATCACCCTCAATGATGCGAGAGACCTCGGCGAAGTGCCGGTGGCTGGCGAAGGCGATGCTGGTGGCCACAGGCAGGATGTCCCCGATGTGGGTGCACAGCAGGGCGATGTACTTCTTCAGTAAGGATCCCACGCCCAGGAGGTCCGGGTCTGCGGGCGTTACACACACAGCGCTCTGACTAAGGCTCTGCATCCCGGCTTCCTCACTGCGGCTAGCACACACACTAAGCCTGCAGGACGCTCTCTGAAACCCGCGCTCGCCACCACCGACCGCTCGTTTCTGTGTGAACTGCAGTGACTGTCCATTAATCGCTTCTGGCAATCTGTCTAACAGCTGACAGGCTAACAAGCGAGGATCCGCGACTGATATTATGCGTGAATGGAGAGGAATCCCTCGCGCCAAGTGCTAACAGGACGACTTTTGTAAGATGAACAGGACTGACCAGATCGATGACACAAGGGCATGGGGCTACCTTACCCATGAAACCCTGCCTCTCCTTTGAACTGACAAAAGCCTTTCCATCAGAGGTAACGCTATCGTCCTCCTCAGCACAAAAGCGGGCTTGAAACAGTCGTTTGTAAGAATATGCTGCAGCTCCCCGGCCTAGCCCATGCATACATTCACACATAAACACCCACACTGCAACCAACTGTGCAATGGAATGGAACTGACATTGAATCAACATTGCACATCCTACACTGCACTGATGTCCTTTTTGCACATTTAATGTATATATCCTTTATTTATTTTTTTTTTCCCTTACACTCTCTGACCTTTTTTATATATTTTCTTTCTTAAATTCTTGTTCTGTGTTCTACTCCTAACAGCACTCAAAAGTGGAAGTCAAAGGAAGAATTTCATTGTACAGGGAACTTGTTTCTTTACTGTGCATATGACAATAAACTTTGAACTTTGAACAGTGGCGGTAGTGTAACACAGCAGTAAGGAACGGGGGCTTGTAACCAAAAGATTGCCGTTTCCATTCCCCACTGGGGCACTGCTGCTGCACCCTTGGGCAAGGTACTTAACCTAGAATTGCCTCTGTAAATATTCAGCTGTATGAACAGACGAGATGTAAAAGCCACCTGTGTCAGTCGCTCTGGATAACAGCGTCTGTAAATGGCAATAATACCATGTAACACATTCGGCGCCGCAGCAACTCACTGTATCCGTTGACGACCTCGGGCCCGTTGACGCCCAGGTAGAGCTTGCTGACCAGGAGCCTCTGGAAGCGCAGCAGGAGGTCCAGCGAGGCCGAGCGCTCCTTCCCCACGTGCTCCGAGTCCAGGCAGTTGGAGATCCTCCTGGCCACATCTTTCAGCCTCGCGATCGTCTGCGAGGCGATGTTCCTGCAGACAGGGAGTTTTCAGACTCCTTCTCCTGCTGAAGGACTACAGAAACTCAATTCTATTTGATATTGTGGATGAGTGGTAGGTAACCCTGCTCCTACAGCGCTAGAGATGTTCCGGGTGTTTGTTCCATCTAAGCTGTTGAGCACATCATTTCAGATCTTTTCAAACTAAGTGAATGCATCTCCCAAAAAAATCCATCACCTGCATGAATTTAGTATAGAAATGTACAAAATTCTGTAATGAAGTGATTAAAGTGCTCAGATTGGAACAAAAGCCAGAGACCACTGCAAGCCATGGGCAAGTCCCCGGTCCAGGACATCACTAAAGCACACCCCACACACACACACACACACACACACACACACACACACACACACACACACACACACACTCTCTCACACACTCTCTCACACACTCTCTCACACACTCTCTCACACACTCTCTCACACACTCTCTCACACACTCTCTCACACACACCTAACATTCATATGGTGGTATGGTTAACCCCTTGGTGGAGTGCTACCTCAGCAGTTGCTGGACCAGCTGCACCAGTGGCAGGCTCTGTTTCCCTGCGGACTCATAGATCCCCGTGTTGATCAGGTCCTTGTCCAGCGGAGTTCTGCTCCGGTGCAGCGTGGAAGCGTTGGCCTCCTGCTCGTCGATCTCCTTCTCTTTCTGGGCCTCCTTCTTGGCTTCAATGTCCTGAAATATCGAGGGGTAACAAAGGAATAATCACCAAGGGGGTAATGTTGGCCCTACTAGACTCCGCCCCCTCCCTTTCAATGTGGCAGAATGAATCCAACACATGTTCCACACCTATTTCCAAAACCCGGAAAAGAGATCTATTTTTTCCCCTCTCTCTGGAGAAAAGCAAATCATTTTGAAAGCTGACAGTGGATGGGCCGCAATTCGTACCAAAAAGCCAAGTGAGTGGAGTGAGACCATGAATTAAACATCAGCGAGAGGCAGGCAAAGCTGCCAGCACTCATGAATTAGAAACACTGACCTGCATCTCTGCTGTGGCGGGAGTGTTCAGGGCCCGCTCCAAACAAACAATCTTTCACACCCAACAGCCGATCGTCCACAGAGTGCACACACCCAACAACCAATCGCTCACAGTGAATTATGATCACCAGCCAATCACGCACAGGGAGCAGATACTCAACAACCAATCACGTGTAGTTTGTGCCAGAAATCAGGTGTGGACTGTGGCGCTAGGCGCAGGGCAGACGCATGAAAAGCTGGCGAGTCTCAGGAGCGAAGCTCGCTGACCTGTATCTCGGCCGTGATGGCAGCGTTCAGCGCCGACTCCAGACCGCCGTCCGCCATGAGGCTGCTCACCAGAAGGTCGATCATGAATCGCCGACCGGGACTCACGCTCATCTCATTCCCAGACACTGAGAGGAGACAGAGAGATGTGCGTCACACAGCATACAGCTCACAGCATATAGCTCTAACTCCTGATACTGCTACCTGTACTACAGCTCCTGCTGTTATTAATGCCCCTGTTCTCCATACTATAGCTCCTACTGCTACTCCTGCAGTTCTCTATGTAACTACAGATACCCTGACACATCACAGGTAATGCAAGAGGCAAGAAATAATGGCAATGATTATAAAGCCCAAAAAGATGATGCCAATGATCCAGCTCTAACTGTCGGAGCCAGGGCCACACGGGCGGAGAAAGGAAACGAAGAAACATAAAAGAGCCCTCGTGTTCCCCTATCAGGCGTGCGAGTTTGGCACGGGCAGCAGTCAGATCACTCCCGCCTCCATGGTAGCAGATGTAATCTTTTAGATCAGTCACGGCAGATGCCTTTGATCGTGCTCCGGCACCGATGCCGAGCCCTGGCTCTCACTTAAAGCCTGTTTTCTCACAGCGTCACAGTGGAGTAAAACATCAATGAGCAACCGCCATATTTGACAGGATAAACACTTTAAAATAATATTACCTAAGGTATCCTCACCCTTCCTCCTCCTCTATCTCCTACTGCTACATGGTGGAAGTTATGCCAGAGAGAGTCATGAGAATGCATGCTTGCCTGTGACATAAAAGGGCTTTACATCCCCTTACACCTGCTGGACAGCACTGAGGACAGTAGCCTGGCTCTATTACCTTCCCCTATGTAGTAGAGAGGACAGTAGCCTGGCTCTATTACCTTCCCCTATGCAGTAGAGAGGACAGTAGCCTGGCTCTATTACCTTCCCCTATGCAGTAGAGAGGACAGTAGCCTGGCTCTATTACCCTCCCCTATGCAGTAGAGAGGACAGTAGCCTGGTTCCTGGTGCCTAACCGCTAGGTAGCACAGAGGACACTGGGACAGCACTTCGGTTCTCTTACCTGCGCTGGGCAGGAGGGAGGACAGCGCCCGGGCCCTCTCCTCCGCCGTGGGCAGCAGCACCGACCAGCCGCTCTGCAGGACGGCCTGGGCGGCCGACTGCACGGTGTTGAGCACGCCGGCGTTGCTGGCCAGCGTCACCACCGCCTGCTTCAGGCTGTTGAGCAGCACGCTGCCCAGGCCCAGCCCCAGCTCCTCCGGGTCCACCTGGTTACTGATGGCGGCGTGGAGCTGCGGCACAGCGCACCACACACACTCAAACATAGGAAACAAACACCTGTGCTCAACGCGCCAAATAAACCGCAGCAGCCCAGGGACTCAAACTTCAGAACGTCAAAACGCAGATATGCAGTATGTTCATCAAACTCCTTTGCTGCAAAATGGGGCAGTACAGGCACAGAGTTGTTATGAATGAAATAACTGAAGGTCAGCAGTATAACTGTAACTGTAACGTTCTTATTTGCTGAATGCGGACTATATTATATAGAATGAGTGAACCCCTGCATTTCACTCAGATTATCTGTTGAACAGTTAGTCAGTATGCGGAGCTGCTGACAGCGCGAGGGGCGGACTCTCTCACCTGAAGCCGCAGCAGGTTGAGCGTGGCCACCACCATGCACTCCTTCTCCTGCGGGGGCGGCCAGTCGGAGCTGCCGTCCATGCCCTCGCTGACCTGTCGCAGGAGCAGGTCCAGCTGCTCGAAGGTCATGGGGCACACGTCCACCACGAAGGGCACGCGCTGCCCGACCGACCACTCCGAGCACGACGACCAGGCGAAGTTCTGCGGGCGCAAAGACAGCGCTGCGCGTTAGAGCGGGGACAGGAGACAGGGGACAGGAGAGACCGGGGGGACAGGAGAGACGGGGGGGACAGGAGAGACGGGGGGGACAGGAGAGACGGGGGGGGACAGGAGAGACCGGGGGGACAGGAGAGACAGGAGAGACCGGGGGGACAGGAGAGACCGGGGGGACAGGAGAGACGGGGGGACAGGAGAGACAGGAGAGACAGGAGAGACAGGGGGGACAGGAGAGACCGGGGGACAGGAGAGACTGGGGGGACAGGAGAGACGGGGGGACAGGAGAGACGGGGGGACAGGAGAGACAGGAGAGACAGGGGGGACAGGAGAGACTGGGGGGACAGGAGAGACAGGAGAGACCAGGGGGAACAGGAGAAACAGGAGAGACAGGGGGGACAGGGGGGACAGGGGGGACAGGAGAGACAGGGAACAGGAAAGACAGGAGAGACAGGGGGGACAGGAGAGACAGGGAACAGGAGAGACAGGAGAGACAGGAGAGACAGGGGGGACAGGAGAGACAGGGAACAAGGGGGACAGGAGAGACGGGGGGGACAGGAGAGACAGGGAACAGGAGAGACATGAGAGACCGGGGGGACAGGAGAGACAAACAGGAGAGACAGGGGGGACAGGAGAGACAGGGAACAGGAGAGCCAGGAGAGACAGGGGGGACAGGAGAGACAGGGAACAAGGGGGACAGGAGAGACGGGGGGACAGGAGAGACATGAGAGACCGGGGGGACAGGAGAGACAAACAGGAGAGACAGGAGAGACAGGGGGGACAGGAGAGACTGGGGGGACAGGGAACAAGAGAGACAGGAGAGAAGCGGGGGGGGGGGGAGGGGGACAGGAGAGACAGGAGAGACCGGGGGGACAGGAGAGACAGAAGAGACAGGAGAGACCGGGGGGACAGGAGAGAAAGGAGAGACCGGGGGGACAGGAGGGACAGGAGAGACAGGAGAGACAGGAGAGAGAGAAGAGACGAGGGGGACAGGAGAGACCGGGGGGACAATGGGCCAGACCATGCTGTGTGTGGCACAACAGTTACACAGATGTTCTGGAGTGTTTTGACCCCAGTGCCATTTCCTCCAAACCCCGCTGGAGCGCAGCGGTTCCCTCCACTGCGGCTTTTCGCTGACAAACTCCATTAATAAAACGCACGCCGGACCCCCCGGGCACACGCACCTGGCCGGGCCCACAGGCTATGCCCACGATGTGCTTGGAGTTGAGGCCCGGCAGAGCTTTGGGCTGCTTCTTGTTGGAGAAGAGCGTGTCGAAGTGCTGGAGCTTGTCGTTGCTGCCCCAGCTGTGCACCTCCCCCTCGTCTGTGAGGGCGAGGCAGTGGGTGGAGCCCACGGCGATGTCCACCACCTTCTTTCCTGTTTACAACAGGCAAAAGCGAGCCAATTTTAGCCACAACAACTACACTTTAAAGCAGCAATACCTCTAACAGCTATCAGCAGATTCTTGTTGTCTAAATCTAAACTGAACGCTTTCTGTGTAATTCATTGCTTCCTTGCACATTACATAACATTATCGTCATCCAGAGCACCTTACACAGACTACAATTTTATCAATTTATACAGCTGGATATTTACTGAGACAGTTGTTAAGTACCTGGCCCCAGGGTACAGCAGCAGTGCCCCTGCAGGAATTCAAGCCAGCAATCTTTCCGTAATGAGCTGTGCTCCTTACCACTACACCACGCTGCAGCACACTGTACTTTTATACCCGCTCTTAGCGTCAGGTGGATATCTGTACGGTGGTAAATGCGTCAGGATCGGAGCGTGCAGGCCGGCTCCGCTCACCTTGTAAACTGTCCAGCAGCTTGGGGTAGCGGACGTGCTCGTCCGTGCCGTGGCCCAGGCGCTGGTTGTCACCTTTGCCCCAGGTGTACACCTGTCCGTCTTTGGTCAGCGCCACGGAGAACTGGCTGCCGCAGCACACCTTGACGATGTCCAGGTCCTGCAGCTTCTCCACCAGCTTGGGCGTCTTGCAGCCGTCGCTGCCCCCCCGGCCCAGCTTGCCGTAGTCGCCGTCGCCCCACGACCACACCTGGCCTGCAGGGGGGGGCGGCAGGAGCACCAACGTGAGTCCACCCACCCCAGCTCTGCTTTCTGTTTTCCCCTTTTTCCACCCCAACTGTGGAATCAGCACTGGTATACCAAGCCTGCAGGCAATGCTGTTTTTTGCACTACAAGTCCCACAATGCACCACAGGAGAGCAAACAGCTATTGCAGGATTGGTGATCTCTTGCTTGTATCTGTTGAGCAATAGGCACCTGACGAGTCACTAGTGCCAAAGAACAGTGTGACATGGGACTCTGGCTGATGAAAGCCCACCCAACCCCACCGGAACAGAGCTAATAATATCCTGTTACTTCAGACTTCCAGTCATTATCTGCTAAAGGCACAGTCCAGGCTCGAATTAGCCATGACTGGGCTGTGGGACTCGGCTTATGTTCAGATCACGCGGCTTAACCGACTGAGCCAATGGGGAGCCTCTGACCCGCCGCTGCTCTCACCGTTCTCCGTCACGGCCAGCGTCTGCGCGTCTCCGCTGCCACACGCCACGTCCAGCACCTTCAGTCCCTTCAGCGCCGTCACCAGCATGGGCGTGGTCTGGTCCTCGCTGGAGCCTGCACACGGGAGGAGGGGGGAAAAACACCATCAGCGCTTAGATCATCCAGCTCAGCTGCACTCATTCTACATCCGCTCTTCACCTCCCCTCCACCCATTCCACTCCACACAATACTCATCCAGTCTACACCTGACCCCGCCTGAAGAGGCACGTGGCTAACTGAGCGCGTTACCGTGACCGAGCCGGCCGTAGTTGCCGCGGCCCCAGGTGTACAGCTCCCCGTCGGCGGTGATGGCGGCGCTGTAGGTGCTCCCGCAGGCGATGTGCACCACGTGCTTCCCGTGCGGCTTCCCCGAGAAGGCCGTGATCATGGTGGGCTCCTCCAGGTACCTGCACCGGGGGACAGCAGAGCCCGATCAACCGCCGCGTTTCTCCCGGGGCAGGGCACCGAAAAGACACCGTGTCACACTGGGGGCTGGGGCCCATCTATGTTACACATCTTTAGCAACCAATAGGATCACAGTTGTACAGACTAATAAATATGGTTCAGTTTTCTGGTATCCATCCATATGGATATGGAGCACCGGAGGTGTACAGAGTTTGCTCTTATAATTCAGGCGATTGGAATGGATAAATGATTTGATCTTTCAGGAGTCATCAGTTTAGAAATTATCAGCTTGCGTGAAGTGCGCGCTGAGCACCCACGTAGTGTCCCCGTGTCCAAGGCGACCGCCGTCCCCGCAGCCCCAGGAGAACACCTCCCCATTGGCTGACAGAGCCAGGTAGTGCTGCCCGTCTGGATGTGCTGCTATCTTCACTATCTTCCTGGAGGAGAGGGCCTGCACCAGCAGAGGAGCCTAAAGGACAACATACACACCCATCCAGTAAGAAGGGGAACCGCATATTAACCCCCTGCTCTGTGGATTTGAAGGGAAATGAAAACCAACCCTGTGTATCAGATTTTTTTAAGAATGTTTACATTTTTTTAAACCTAGGGGTGAAACTGAATATGTTGATTTAAACAAATATATGTCCCTGACAACAAAATGAACGAAATTATTTTTGACACTTCATGGTTCTACGTTGCTTATTCATCACATCTGTCACCCCATATTTTGGGCAAATCAGAAGTTTTTCTTTAAAATATGTATACAAGCTGACTTAGATGTGACCTATTTTCTGGTATTTTCAACCCATTACTTTTTTAATGGCAGATGAGCAGATTTAAGATATTCATTCAAAGAAACAGAGGTAGTTTACATACAGTTTGGGTGAGAAATGCATTGAGGGGAAAATATGTTTCTGAGGGGACCTGCTTTCTGTCTGGCAGTTCTCACAGCTGGATTGACGTGCTTCAGGTGGGACCCTCTGCTGTATTTAAGCGACGTGTGGGCGGTTAGCGGTGCGGTCGGCGTGTCACGGACTCTCACCAGGGTGGTGCTCTTGTAGTTCTGCGTGTAGACGGCGCCACTGCGGGACAGGATGAGGAAGCCCTTCTCAGAGCAGACGATCTGGGTGACCCCCAGGCTGGACAGGGCCTTGCACTGCACCGGCCCGTTCACATTGGCGTGGAGCTTCCAGCCCAGCAGGCCCCAGCCAATCACCTCCTGCAGGGTGCCCTGGGACGGAGGAGAGGACGTCATGTCAACACGTTGCCGTGACAACACGCTTTCTCTGGAACAGCAGCGCTAACACTGAAAGTGCTAACATTTGAACATGTTTTACTAACTGTGGCAAAAATTAAGATAATTCACACATTCAACACATATCACTTATAACTGTGAAGATTACATGTTAACAGAGCTATAAACTGGTAATATTTACTAGTGAGAGTTTTCTGCATTGTTTAACATTTTAATTGAGACAAAAGGGATCTTACGAGAGCTAGTCACAAAAAATATTATTTTGAAGTAACATAACCATCAACCAAGTCAGACCGCTGGGGATAATAACGGCCTGATCATTACTCCACACTGCTGCTACCAAACACACACCACAACCTTTTACACTACAATGCACTGTGGGGAAAAATGCTCCAAATCATCGACCGGACTAATCCTACTAGGTGGGGCTATTTATAGGGGTGGGCTGACAACTCTAAATAGCAGTGTGTTTATGAGTGAGTTCAGTTCTCTTTTACTTGATGAAAGGAGTGTTTGCATCTGGGCACGAGGCCAAGAAAAGGTTTACTGTGCATCACAAACACCACTATCTTATCAAAACGGAGCTCTTCCCGACAGCGCTTCAATCTTCGTTCATTACAATGACTACATTTTCGACTCGGGACCATAACAGAGACCAGACACGCTGGGAAGTGTTTCATTTAAGTCTGATGAATCAATGCGCAACAAACACAAAGAGCGTTCGTACTTTTAGGAGAGGGAGGGTTTGTATCCTACAGGAAAGGACAGGTGTAAATATCCACTCAGAATGGAAAAGAAGTCAAAAAGAATGTATGAATATTAGGAGGACACCCTCCACTCGTTGCTTGTGTGAGTGCACTGTTTCCTCTTCGTTAACAGTGGCTGAGTGGGTTGGGGAGCCCACTGAGAGCGTTCCTCAGGAAGGCTGGTGATCTATTAAAAACGCTCATGCATTCAGACGGCCACGCCCCTCCTCCTCTGCCCTCTGCACTCCCGTAACGCTCTGAATGTATTTTTAACGGGAATTGCCCTGAGGGCAGCAGGGAGGCGGCCGGCGGCCGGCGGGAACCAGCTGCGGCCGCGTCCGGAGGAAGAGAGGCAACGAGACCTGCTCAATTACCTGCACGTTGCCGTGGTCCTCCAGCAGCACGTAAGCACAAGGGGAGAGAACAGGGTGAGCACCAGCAACGGCAACCGGCAACACTGCCGGCAACCATTAACAGCAGCAACAACCAGCAACCAGAAACAAAAACCAGCAACAGCAACCAACAACAGCAGCAGCAAAAACCAGCGACCAGCAACAGCAACAAAAACCAGCGACAGCCACCAACAACCAGCAACAGCGACAAAAACCAGCAACAAGAAACTGACTCTTCACACTACCAAAAAGGAGTCCTTTCTGAGTTCTCTGCAACCTTAAATACTATATTGATTAACTGGGTGATTAAAGAAAGAAGAACAACAATGAACAGCATTTGTTTGTCTTGCCTGTCTTCTTAAATAGACGTGGATATATTGCTGTTGTTGTGAAAGCGCATGAATGAAGCGTTTGTGTTGCGCTCAGCCGAACGGGAAGGGGAGTGTGCTCCGTTGTTTGGTACCTTGCTTGAGGTGGGCGAGCTGCACTGCGGGGGGCTGCAGGGGGCGGCCAGGCGGTCCAGGTGCGCCATGATGACCACGGCGGTCTGCCGCAGGTCGATGGCCAGGTCGTTGTCCTGGGGCAGGGTCAGGTAGCGCAAGAGGCTCTCGTTGGGGCTCAGGGGGGCGGTGAGCACCTGGAGGTAAAGCCGGCGCACACAGCTTACAGTCACAGTGCTGCAATTTCTGCAGCCTGTACAGCTCTTCACAGTCAGAACCATAAACGCATCAGTCACGCCCTCCACAGCACTGAACACGCAGGCGGCGTGGTTTAAACACAGGAAGGGACAGAACCATAAAGTCCGTAATGCATTCAGGGTGCGACTATCAACGCACTCCCACCCACGCGCAGAGCCAGTGCGTCTTAATCTGACTGCTGTTCCTCCACATGCAATGGGCTCTGCGGCGGGCAGCGGTCGTCTCCCGGGCAGGGGAGCGGTCGCGGTCGCGGCTCACCTCGGCCTCCTCCTCGGCGCTGGGCAGGTCTTTGCTGGCATGGATGTTGTGGAAGCGCTGCAGCAGAGGCAGGAGGGGGGCGCTGGTGCCCTGGGCCGAGCGCTCGTTGTCCATCTCTCGCGTGCCACTGTCCCACAGACGCAGCAGCAGCAGCACGGCCGACAAGAGCTGACTGAGAGACACACGCACGCAAAGGGTTAATCCCGCCATACAGGAGGAGCTGAGTGTGACACACACACACACACGAAGGGTTAACCCTATATGGGACAGGTATATGACTGAGAGACACACAGCTAACCCACACAGCTAACGTCAGCGTGGGGTATCTGAGTCATGGTCAGTGTGAGCTATCAGGTCACAGGTCACAGTCAATGTGAGTGCGGTCATTACGGTCACTGTGAGTGCGGTCATTACGGTCAGTGTGAGCGCGGTCATTACGGTCAGTGTGAGCGCGGTCATTACGGTCAGTGTGAGCGCGGTCATTACGGTCAGTGTGAGCGCGGTCATTACGGTCAGTGTGAGCGCGGTTGTTACGGTCAGTGTGAGCGCGGTCGTTACGGTCAGTGTGAGCGCGGTCGTTACGGTCAGTGTGAGCGCGTTCATTACAGTCAATGTGAGTGCGGTCATTACGGTCAGTGTGAGTGCGGTCATTACGGTCACTGTGAGTGCGGTCATTACGGTCAGTGTGAGAGCGTTCATTACGGTCAGTGTGAGCGCGTTCATTACGGTCAGTGTGAGCGCGTTCATTACGGTCAGTGTGAGCGCGTTCATTACGGTCAGTGTGAGCGCGTTCATTACGGTCAGTGTGAGCGCGGTCATTACGGTCAGTGTGAGCGTGCTCATACGGGAGCCCCACCTGAGCGTGCCCCTCTGTACAGCCAGCTCCAGGAGGATAGCCAGGGCCAGGTGCTGGTCCTGCAGTGGAATGTTGCTGGGGCCTTTGGCGCTCGCGCTCCCATGGACATCTCTACACACCACAGGAAACAAACACACTTTAAATCAGTCCCATTAAAAACACGACTGCTTAGGCACCGTTCAGGGGCTGTGACGCGCTGATGGACTTTTCACCATGTGGCGGTAAAACAGTATTGCCCTTCGCTGCCAAGGGACCCACCCACTCCGTCAATCTGTGAGTGAGTTACTCGAGAGTGACAGATGGACACAACCCTTTCCAAACCTACTTTTTTCCAGTCAGACAAAATGGTTAATAATTGATATTTGCACCCATACAGCAAAAACAAATCACTGCGTTAACTGTTTGGCTGTGTAAATTTCAGTGTCGCACTCCCAGCACAGACCAGCTCTTGGGGGGGGCGACTCACGTAAGGAACTTCGTGGCTCTCTCCACCACCTCCAGCCAGACGGAGGACACCGTTCCCTCGTCGAACAGAGAGGCTTCTGGGAGGGCACGCAGGGCGTCCAGGGACTCCTGCAGGAGCTCGCTGCACAGGTCCGCGTCCTCACCTTATCCCAGGAGACACCGGGGCGAACGGCACACATTAACAAGGTCCCAAAACGCAGTCAACACAGTTGAGCAACCGTGACTTTGCAATAGTGCGATTCAGGTTCTGCCAGCTCTGTCTCTGTCTTTCTGTCTGTTCAACTTCAATTTTAAGGCACTTCACTGGCAGGACAGACAATCACTGTGTTGCCAAAGCAACAAGGTTAACAATACAGCAATTCATCAAATGTAACCATATGAATCAAAAGAAAACACATACATACAGGTTAACTTGATAACAATAATCAGCCCTACATCCAACAGTAAACTATAACTTGATCAATTACTAATTCATTAATTATTATGATTAATATATACATCTCAATGTACTATTTGAGGTGCAGCACATTTCTCTGTCTGTCTGTCTGTCTTTCGCTCTCTGTCTCTCCCCATTCCTCTCCACTGTAGCAGGGCTCGGCTCTGTTAGAGACGGGGGTGGGGGTGGGGTGGCTTTAACTCGGAGCCCGGCCGGCAGATCGCGTTACCGCACACAGACATGTAAAGAGCGCCGGACGCACTGTTCCCGCCCGTTCCCAGAGGACCACGCTCAGCACTGAGCAGGCCCTTCCACCCGCTCTCACGAGTGGACCCAGCCAGCAAGTTGGCCCAGAGTCCTCACAACATGAGAGAGACTGCCACACCAGACAGGAGACCACTTGTAACAATGCACAAATGTATTTGGTGGTTATGAATCCATAAATATGAGTGCATGTGCTTTATAAAGGAAATTGTATACATTATTCACACCCTCCTCTGTCTCTCTCTCTAATATTTATATATGTATATATACACACACACACACACAGATATAGTGACAGACACACATATCCCACAGAGACATTCCTATACGCATATATATGCATGTAAATAAACACAGAAAAAAAAAGAACCTATCTATAGGTGTGTGTAAATACAGCCATTCGTTCTCAAGGGAAACACATGACGCACGCATGTGACAGAAGAGTGCAAAATGTTTCCTCTTGGAGAGCCGTTTCATAACTGATCATAACTCCTGGCACTCCTACAGACAGCCTGCGATGCATGATGGGCCCGGGGCCGGGCGATCCGCGCACTCGCCCCACAGCTACAGAGGGGGGATTGCGAAATGCAGCCCTCTTACGTAACCCTTTGCGGACATGCACGCCATTGACCTTAGTGCGTTTGGAAACAATTTATGAATAGCGGTGCGGGTCTCGCTGACAGACGAGCAGCGCGTCTCTGTTCCGCATCCGAGCGACGCGCCAGCCCGACGCTCCTTTTAGCACAAAGGCACAGAGTCAGAAGGTCTGGGCAGAGGCTGCTCCGCTATCAAAGGTCCTGAAATCGAACCCCAGCGCTGAAACCATTCATCTATCTGAAACAAGAGAAAGCCCTCCCGTTTCACTGCTGTGAACTGACTTCTTATGCGAGCTTTGAGGATGTCGGTGCCACAGATATTCTATATCGTGACCAGATATTTGGCTCCTGCATTCCTTCCGCCTGTCCTCTGTTCTTCCTTGTTTAGAAAGTTCTGGTTGGAAATGAGATTCCAGTGCTGTCTTCATTGTTATGCCAGCCGTGGGTGTGCTATTTTAGGCCACACCCCCTCAGGAATGTTCACAGCGAATCAGAACGCACGCAGATTCAACAACAGCCTTCCAGTGTGAAGCACACGGTGCTGGATATCTGCTCCATGTATAAGGTCTCTGTGACGGTGCCTTGTCAGCAGAGGAGGGTGCTGGGAGATGCTCACCTGACCTCCACGCCCTGCGCAGAAAGGCGAAGGCGAAGGACAGCGCCGCCCTGGAGCCCACTCTCGCCAGGCCCTCCACCCCCTTCCCTGCTGGACGGGGACTGCAACGGAAACACACCCCGCCCCCCCTGCTGTTACACTCCACATCAATCATCACAACAGCACCGCCACTCCAAACAAGAGGCAACCGAAAATTTAACCTGAAAGCTCAAGACAGGTCAAACATTAACAGGTATTATAAAAAAAAATAAAGTACATTAAAAAAACAGGATACAGGAGAACAACAGTATGAAAACACCAGGCAAAACCGTGAGCCAGCACAACATTCAGTCTACATAAACCCACACTTTCGACCCTGCTCCCAGCCAATCGGCTGACGCGCTTGGGCGGCGACGGGCGGCCCTACCTCTTGTTGTCGGAGGCGGGCAGCGGCGGGCTGGGCGGGCTCTTCCAGCGCACCTTGTACTTCTCCTCCATCATGCTGTGGCTGAGCGAGATGAGGTAGCGCTCCAGGATGACCAGGCGCTGCCGCAGCCGCATGGCCGACAGCGTGCTCCTGGCCGTCTGCACGGCCAGCTTCTGCTGGTCCTCCACCAGCACCATCAGGCACTCCTTCAGCTCGCCGTCGTCTGCGGCGCAGGGGAACACCGACCCACAGACAGCACCGATTACTCTCAGAGGGAACACGCTCAGACCACAACGGTTATTCCCAAGGGAAAGGGCACAGGGAAAGGAGGACCACTGTCAGAACATACCGATTTACTGCCAGGAGAGAGGACACAGAGGGGGAAGACAACCGCTCTAAGCTAACGTAGAAGCTACCAGAAAATAAACAGATGACTACTTCATACAGTTGTGACGTCTTGCGAGAAGCACTTTGGCCACCCCTTCAACCCAAGTGCGTCACCACGATCAGAAGCAAAGGGATATTTGGCGGTGTATTAAATGCAATAAAAAGTATGCACAACGCAGGAGACTGGTCCAGATTCTGACACCCACATATATGATATGGGCATTACTTTTCATCCATATTTAAACCTGAAATGTCAACTACGCAAGTTGAAAAGGGTACAGCTGTTGCGTACTGAATGGTCTTAACAGCCACAGAAGAACTAGTCTGCAACACTTTAAGGTCACATACAGGAGAAAGTCACGCATAATCAGTACACATTAAGAAATCAATTGAAGGCATTACAGTATTATGGAGTCAAGTCAGACTAATTCAATTCTCAAATGAAATACGTCATCGTCATACATAATTGATGACCAGTGTTACTCCTTTCTTGCTTCTGAACCTCGCTCACCGCTTGCTACCTAGTAGCTGCACCGACGATGTTCAATCCACTCTTAATTGACACCCATAAATTTTTTTCTTCGCTTCATGCTACCTTTCCCGAGTCACGTAGTCGAGGTGATTGATTGGTCGTTCTTCATTCATTTTTTAGTACTGGGGTGTGTGGAACAGGAAATGTTCTGTCCGCTGAGTTATTGATTGGGTGAATGTAAGAAGTTATAGATCTCTGGCAGCCGAGTACAGAGGAACTAGACCTTAAGCATCGCTTCCATTCTCAGAGGCCAAGTGATCTCAAACTCTCACAGTTCTCATGAAATGGAGATGTAGGTAATCATACTTGTCCACTGTTGCAGCTTGCTTCCCCTGACCCTTAAAAAATTGTTCTTTGCAGCAACCACTTGCACAACGTATTTTGCCCTTTGGATTAAAGTCAACAAACAAGCAAGCAGACGCCTGCGAGTTTCTACCCGTGGGATGCAGCTGTACTCAGAACAGTGCAGGCGACCCAGGCTGACTTCGCTCCCTACGTCCCTCGCCCCGTCTCGCTGTACTGGGTGGCGCACCCTTCGCGCGAGCGAAACTGTGACCCGCCGCTCCGCTTATCTCCAGTGGCAACGGCGCGGCCACGCCCGAGCTGGCCTGTAAACAGGGCGCCCGTGACTGCTCCCGTCAGCGCTGGGGGATCTCCAGGGCCACGGCGGGGCGGGGGTTAAAAATAGCCCTCCCGCTGACAGACTGCACAGAGACTCAAGCTGCCAACGGCCCACGTGCCAGCAGGGGACCTGCAAGAGTGCCCGGAGGGGCTGGAGAGGACCTAACGGGATAACGAGATGGCAAACCCGTCCGACAGCGTGCCGGAGAACGCGCGCCCCTTGCACGGGACAACTACTCTGGCCATCTGTAAGGGATCTAGCAATCCTAGCTATTCTGCAAACCACAAGACACGTTTAATAACATTCAAAATGGGCAAAGCAAATGCACCCCTTCAACAAGCTTTGTGGAAATTCTCATGTTTCAAGACAGAGAAATGCATGAAAACTTTGTAAGAGAAATCTAAGCGGAGGACAACAGGCAAAACTGGAAAATAAACACAGCCTTCTGACAGCATAAGACTGCCATCGCCATCTAAGCACACCTTACATGAAGAAACGTGCATGCACGCACCACATATACTGCACACAGTGCTGCCTTCCCAACATGTTATTTCTGTCAGATCAGGTTCTTAAACCCAAGACTACCGGAATTCTGTGAGGTTATTTTTAGCCAATGTTCTGCATGGGAAAACATAGCCAGTGCTAACAGCAGTTGCAATTTTTAGATGACAAAACTTAGCTGTACCCAAGCCGGTTTAGCTTTCCCTGAACCGGACAAGGTGCAGACAGGCTTTCATGGGGGAAAAAAAAATACAGGCCTGACCGATTTTACTCTGACCCCAGCCTGTCACCGGGCACTCGTTTATGGGTTTAGAAAACGGGGCTATTTTCAACCTTTCGTTTTAGCATAACATTCGGACGACATTGTGGTGGAGTAAAAACAGCTTTCATTTTAAAGGCATTAAAGGGTGTTTCGCTTTTTGGGTGAAGCAGAGTTCGTTAAAATGAGTGTGAGTCGTTCAATATAAAACAAACGTTTTATCGATTTTTCTTATCACATTGGGCAGGTGGAGGGAAAAGACAATTCTCACGCCCAACTGACACACGCTCTCAGAAAAAGACCTTTTTGGTCACGTCACTGACCACTGGAAGGATCCGCCTCAGTACGTATTCAACCCAGCTCCTAGTTCAGGCCCTGGTCCTCTCATGCCTGGACTACTGTTACTCCCTCTTTCCCTTCCGCCCCATCTGTGCAATCAAGCTGCACAACTTGTCTACAATCTTCCTAAAAGTAGTCAAGTTACTCACCTCTCCACCTCACTTCATTAACTTCCTGTTATCACTCGCATCAAGTTCAAAACCTTGGTGCTGGCATTCAGGACAGTGAATGGAGGAGCCCCCTCATACCTACAGCCACTCTTTAAACCTTATGTTCCCCAGGTTCCCGGAGACCTGGGCTGGGACGTCCTGCGCCCGCAGACACCCTGCCGACCCCCACAGACCCACCTGGCTGCTGCCCCCAGTCCCACGTCTCAATGATGGAGTGGTGAACGGACGTCGACACCTCCTCCTCCTCCTTTTTCTCCTTGTCGTTGGGCTCATCCTTCTTCTGACCGCCAAAGCAGTCGGCACAGTCCTCTGCGAGAGGGAAGAAAAGACGCAGTAATGATCACGGCTGGGGGCCTCGGGTTACCAGCAAACCTTTCACCGCTGTGGATATCGCTTCGGTGCACCTTGCTACCGTCCACTGTGCGCTTTCTTTGCACTGATGTTTAAAAGGGGAAACTGTCACTAAGTGCACTGAAGGCTCTTTCAGGGCTGATGATTACTGAAAATAATTTCCTTTGCATATATCACCCTCTCACAGGGTGATTTACAGCCTGAGATTTTTAACACTTTTTAGGCATTCACATTACAATTTCATTGTCATTTAGCAGACACTCTTAACCAGAGTGACTTATATAGATTACAATTTTATCCGTTTATACAGCTGTAAATTTACTGAGGCAATTGTGAGTTAAGGACCAGCTCCTCAAAACAGTTCCTTACCATTATGCAACACCATGCAAACTGCTGCCCCTAAACTCACCTAAAGCTGTGCTGTGGGTCAGTAGGGGGGATTGGGGTCTGAAGGTACCTCCCTCTGGCCTAACTAACTTCACCAACACCTATATCTATATCAGTGGTTGCCCTGAGTCAGGGCTGCTGCTAATTGAAGGTATTTAAAAATAGTGACTGTTACTAGGACCAGAAGCAGAGCGTTGATGACGTTAGCGGGCCTCACCTGGATGGGTGGATTCCTCTCCGTTGCAGGTGATCTCCTCATCCTTCACCATCTCGTTCCACATCTCGCTCAGCCCCTCCGGGGAGAAGGCACGCTACGGGAGAGGAGGACAGGACGGCGCTGACACTCACTGACACGCTCAAGGGACAAAGCTGCGCTCGGGGCACAAAAACGGCAAACTGACAGTGCTAAAACTCACCGACACAGATCCGCTCTCCCTACACACCTTCACAAGCCAGATCCGCTCTCCCTACACACCTTCAAACGCCACATCTGCTCTCTCTGCCACCTTCACACCCAAGTCTTTCTTCCGTGCCCTCTGTCCCACTCAATCTCCCAGCAACCACGCAAATGAGAAAAGCCAAGACACATTTCTGACAGATCAGCAAATAACTCTTTCAGGCCTTATATAATTTGTCTTTCATCGCAAAGATGGAAAAGGAAACCAGAGACATTAGAGTCCATTATGCGTGATTTGCCACCAATTTTAAAATCATCAGATTCTCATTCTAATACCGGCAGGTATTAAAGGCAGTAATCGTCACAGTGCACTGCACTCGAACAGGCAGTCGTGTGTGTGTGTGTGTGTGTGTGTGTGTGTTTGTGTGTGTGTTTGTGTGAGCAGCCAGCCTACCGGGCCCCTAACACCGTGCCGAGAGGGAATGCAACACCACTCTCCCTGTGCCAAAGAGAACAATGGCTCAGGTCTGCTTCCTCTCTCCTGCAGACTTCACATGTGTTCATTCCAGCCCAGATCCAAGAAAGGAATGAACCATGTCGATGCGCGCTGGCCACCGCCGACAAAATTTAACCCACAGATTCACTTTCTTCCACTCAAACTGAGGTCAGTCCGCGTGGACTCGACTTGATTTTAGCTGTCACGATACATCAGACCTTCTGGAAAACTGACACAAGTCTCCTGTGTGGTTGGGAGCTGAGCCTGGACAAATTCACATCCGCTTCTGAAAGTACCGCTGAGTACTGCTCAATTAGTGGCTTTCGTAATCTTTAAATTAATGTGTTACTGTTTGACTGTCAGCATTACAATTTCAAGTATAGCTTTGTCCAATGCGTGATTACTGTAAGTATAGTCAGGAAGAGAACATTCTAGAGCAGCAGTTTTTACAGATATGACCATATTAATATGTGACGGGGTTGTCATGACAGCAGTGAGAAAAGTTTCCACTAACACGCATTACACTCTGTGCAGTACACCGCAACATGACCGCAACAAATATGAAAGCAGGCTCCTGTATACAAAAACAGGAACCTAAGTATCAAAAAGGGCTCAAAAATAGTAATGGAACACCGTTTTAATTTCCAGATATCCTCCACTGTGTGGTAAACAGCAGGAAGCAGGGTGCACCAGCTGAGAGGGTCACAAAAAAAAAAAAAATGCTGATTTGATTTCACATGGAATCCCAGCACTGGAATTGCCACACATTTACATTTACATTTATTCATTTGGCAGACGCTTTTATCCAAAGCGACTTACATAGGTTACAGTTCTTTACAATGTTATCCATTTATACAGCTGGATATTTACTGAGGCAACTGTGGGTTAAGTACCTTGCCCAAGGGTACAGCAGCAGTGCCCCAGTGGGGATCGAACCGGCAACCTTTCGGTTACGAGTCCTGCTCCTTAACCACTACGCTACACTGCCACCACACTGCACTCACAGTCTAACACGCAGATTGCATCAACCGCGAAACTGCTACAGAGCAGCCAAGGGTAGGGAAAAACCTCTGATCCAATTAAAACCACAACAAATCCATCAGTTTTCGCATCAAGAAACCTTTCAAGACACATTTCCTTTTCGTGCTTATCAAGGGGAAAAAAATAACACATGGAGGGGTAAATGGTAAATTCATCAGTATTATCTTGATCTTCAATGACAACATAAAGAGCTTTAATTTGAACCAAGATTAGAGGAGCCAGTTCAATACCACCGACACATAAAGTATCTGTACAGTGTGCACAGTTCTGTTCTTTCTGAACAAAGGATGACAAACAAACCTTTCGCTGATGGATGTCTTAATCGCTGTAGGTCGGCCCGAGAGGCTGTAAACGTCGTCTTGTAAAACTGACATAATAAAAGCTCTGCTAAAGAAAGCATCAGAAAGGCATCTTGTAATCAACCTGCTTCTCTTCACCTGGCCATGAATCTATGCGGCACCAAGTGCAGAGGCTCATTAGACCAACTTGAACAGGAAAACTGCACACTGATATGTATCCATCTGTAGCTCAGATCATTAGAGCAGCGCTTGCAACATAAAGGTAATGACTATTGACGGACAGACTGGAACACATGCTTTCCAAGATTCGGGTGTCAAATGTCAATATAACACGGTAAATCAAACATGACACTCGACATTCAATGCCCGTGACCAGGCCAGCGTCGCTGGCTCTCTCCAGGCCCCATTGAGACAGGTCTAATTTTGGCCACAGGCGCATCCCCGAGTCCTTGTGCAACGCTGGGTCAGATGTCTTTGAAAGCAAAACAGGCACGTGATGTCCTGGGCCCCGGCACAGTCCGAAAACAGCTGAGCCAGGCGCTGCGAGCCCCCCACCAGCGTTCGTGAGGGAAGGTATGCAAGCAGGCAGTGGGAGAGGCCCTGTGGAATTCGAGCGGCAGTCACGGTCGCGGGGGACCTGCTCTACACATGCACCACCGAGATAAACACTATCTGGCCTCCCAGCTGAGCTACGTCCACATGGCTACGAGGCTATGTGACTGTGAGGCTGTGACGCAGGCAATTAATTAGGTAATTCACCATATTCACGCATTTTCAGGGAATTAACAGTTTGTGACCAGGATATTTTCGGTAAGTTTCTCTGTTGGATGTGGCACGGCTAGAGGACACACATACACAGAATTATCTGTTCTCAGTCATACCACAGAGACATGTATCTGGGTGAGGCATTGCGGAGGAAACCGGCTACGTGTTGACAAAACACACAGACTGCTTCTTATTCATCCACATTCCTAGCCTAATTTATATCAAGATGCTAGCTGTATTCACCTAATCATCCGAAATGGAGGTTTTACAGCTGTGTCAACCTGCAAACATGTGGCATTGTACTCAAGTGCAGTGCATTTACGGTCCATTAAGACACCTGCAGTCTTTGTATAACTGCATTAAATGCAACACTCTCTCTCCAACTCCATTAATCTACACAGGCAAAAGCAGTACATGTAACTTACAGGAACTTCAGAAATGATACAAACCAAGCCAACTTGGCCTAATCTGAGAGGGTGGGTCTGCTGTGTTGAAATCGTAAGAAGTATCAGCCCACTTAATGTTCTGGCACTTAGAAGACAGGCAGTGCCTAACAAAGACAATAAACCTCAGTTAAAAGCTGCTGTCATTCTTTGCATTCGGGGCACAGAAACAAAAAAAGCTGTGTAAATCAAAACTTATACAGACATCAGAATCCGATAAAGACGAAAAGGGTGGCAACAATTGCCAATTCTACCAAAAATTGAAGAGCCATCTCTGATTATTGCTGTGGCTGTAACAGAATCATGATATCCTGTAGTTACCCAGGAAGGACCCTCCGAGTCCCAAAGCATGATACCGTGGCACTGATGGCTAACTGAAAGATACACGTCACCTGCCCTGCCCTTTGAGCAAGCGAGCGAGAATCGATTGTATCACAGGGCACGGCACGTAAGCCTTGTGACAGTGACTGACCCCAAGTCGCAGACTCGAACCGCGGTAACTCCCACTGATGGAATGGACCTCAACCTGGCAGGTACATGACGCCTTGCAAAACATTCCTCACAGCTGCTGGGTCGGGCCTTCCAGTGACACAGATGTCAGCGCAGAGCCCAACACGGTTCCGACAGAACAGCAGAGCACACACTCATGCTTTAACTCTGCCAGCACCAGCATTTGTGGAATGCCTTTAACAGGGAGGCCTGCCGCGAAAGCTCAACAACAGAGATTTTCTTGTTAATTAATTACTCAACTTCCTGGCTGAATTTGTGACAAAGCTGCTCTAACGCCGTTCAAAGGAAGGATCAACAACATGCAGAGAGCTGTTTGCCATTCATCAGATGGAGGTTCAAGGCACAATGCTACCAGGCTAAAACAGCTAATGTTGAGTTTGGGAATGCAACCTGGTTCTCCTGCTGCTGACCAGATTCTTCTCTGGGAGCTATTGACATCAGTCTACCTAAACCATAGCAGAACACCCTAAAACTCTACTGGGTGAATGAGACCCAATTCCAATTGCCCAACTGCTGAGCTTTGACTCTTGACAAAAAATGAAAAAAAATTCAATAAAGCTGAGGAGACTTTTGCCCCCACAACTATCCATGTCCCAGTCAAGTGGCTCAATGTTTGCATAACATTGCTTCAAGGCTAGCTTGCCCCACTTGTTGCTGATGCATTAATACTTAAAATAGCACTCAAAGAAAAACAAAAACACATGAATTGGGGGAGGTTATGTACCGATAAGAAATAAACAACATCCGAAAGCCATTACACCGCTGCAACTTCCCAGCACCGATGCAAGAGGCGCCATCAAATCACCCAACAAAAATGTCACACAAATATTGCGGGCACGGTGTCCTTAAAGACGCCCAAATGCCCATCTCACCTACTTACCACTCAGGCCTGAGAAGGGGCCAGAGAAAAACTGCCATGGATCTAAGCCAGGGGGGATTAGGTTCCTGCCTGATCGTCATGCCCGAATTCATGGCATGGTGATTAACCAAAGACCAGAGGACACTGCCCAATCACTGATGCCAATCAGTGACCCGCAAGGTGCATCAAGAGGCCCGAGACCAAAGGACGTGTCACACAGCTAAGTACACACTTAAACCCTCTCAGTCGGTTGCACCCTGACCTCAGGAGCTGGGAGACTGGATAAGGGAAGGGGAGGAATCGAACTCAGGAAAAACCTGCTTACCTGCAGATCTATCTTCAGCCATTTGGTGTGAAACCTCAGCTGGGCATCCAGGGAGAAGGACGGGGAAGGCATCTTTCCCTTTTTCTCGCCCGGCTGCGATCGCAGCCTGTCCTAATCACGAAAAACAGACATCATATCAACAACTGTAAGGGCACACTAAGTTACTCCAATGATAAATGACCTGCTTCGTTCCTCGCATGTGCCTACTGCTTCCAACCTGAGCAGAGCTTTTTTAATAGAATTGCCATACCAGCTTAAACAGCTGGCTTTATGTCTTGAGAGCCAAGCTTATGGCTAATTAGTTATAATGACAGAGATTATTTATTTTATTAAAGCAAGAACAATACAGAATTTACTTCTTAGAAACACAGTGAGCAAGGTACATCCTTTCAGTGTTAGCTAACGTTAGCTACCACACCTGGAAGTCCCTCTCCTCTGTACTAACCCCCTGCTAACACCTATAGCTGGCGATCAAACCACTGGAGGTTGAAAATGAAGACATGAGCTACTTGATACATAAATCGCAAGCTAACAATACCGAATACCGGCGGATTCCCCGCAAAATGGGATTCCTAGCTAACTAATGTATGTGTAGCTCTACGAGTCCTCACGTTGGGTGGATAGCTAACTAGCGAACACGATTTACATTCCATAGAGAAGGAAAAAATAAATAAATATTAGACATGGGAGGTTCCTCTACAGTCCCTGTTTTGCACTAAATTAATGTTCATCAGGTCTAGATTTTCGTTTATTATATGATGACAAATGTCTAAAAGTACACACCATATTTGCTGTCACGTTTCGATATCACTTTTGAAAATGTCCGCTTTTAATAGATATTTTCTCCGCGGACTAGCACGTACAAAACTGGTATCCTTCATTACGGGATTAAAGAGCTAGCTAGCCAATTATCATTTTTCAAGGGTCTTTTTCTATCATCGACAGCTTGTTTCGTTATCAGTGGTTTAGCTAGCAAAGCCATCCCCTACAAGATGTCGCTTATGCCAATTCCATACCTTATCAACCAATGCCGAACGTCACGGTCCGACATGGTTGTCAAGCAAAATAAATTAATAATCGCAGACAAGGGTGTTGCCGTTGTAATTTTCTAGTACACTGCACGACCCAATTGAATGGAAAGGAACAGAAATATATATATTTCTTGAATCATACTGCACATAAATTCAGCCACCATAGCTGATTGCTAGCTCGTTGGATACCTTAGCAGCTCTGCTCACTGTTGTTGATACTGCCTTGGTGCAGTTTGCTAGCTGGCTAGCTAGAACGCCACAATCTACAGATGAGGATTTTATTTTACCGTAAAACCTTCAACTTGACTGCTCCCATGCAAGTAAGTGTATTCTCTGAACTAAATTCGCTGCCTTTTAAAACAATGTTTTGCTTACCTGTTGGCTTTGAATTTTTCTATTTCTGTCTTCAGTCCTGTTACAGTTTCCAGCTCTGCTGCATTCTAATGTCATCCATGTTGAACCATGATTGACAGCCACAATATCCAAGGGGCTAAGGAGGGTAAATCAGTGACGTCAGAACTACGGCTAAAAATAGGCGGGGCAATGGGCCTCTCATTAACGATAGGTGGACGTAAGGCATAGTGGGAGGAGTCCGCTTGATTGACAGCTGGCGTAACAAGTCTGAGCACTCAGATGTTGAAGGTTGCGTTAAATAGCCTTTAATTTAGCAATATTGTGTCTGGCGTCTTGTGACTCGACAAGAGATAATTGCCGAACCCAATATTAAATGGTGGCAAACATCGCGAACCGTGCGCTGGGGGTATCACAAATGCACTGTTTTTCGCGGTATAAGAATCGGCAAACGCAGCTAAGTCGCTATTCTTAGCGATTGAGATTCGTCGCCTAACTGGTTTAGTTCTATAGTATGTCCATAATGCACGTACACATAGCAAAGCGGTTGCTGCACTGTATGTCATCTTTAACGGTTGTTAATATTAGAGGTGAACGGTATGTCTCGTGGATGAATTAGCCACACATATTTTGCCGACCTATTTCATTGGTTTGCAGCTCAACATGCCACACACAAGCATATGTCATTTTTTGCTGTGGGTATAAATAAATATTTGAAAAATACGCTTGCAAGAAGGTTTTCAATGGGAGAGACTGTCAGAGAATCTGCTGCAAATTTGCGTTTCTACAGTTGCCGAAGGAGGGCGCGCGAAGAAAAGATGGAGCGTTTTTAGCGAATGTCACAGCCCCAACTTCCGGCCGAACGAGGGGAACCAAAGAGAGAATCTTTGTTGTTACAATGAAAACAGTATGCAGTGTCATGATGTGGATAGTTTACCTTTAGTGACGTCTGTTGTAACATGCTACCAAATACATAGCAAATAATTTCCACGTTGTGGCTGTTCTGTTGGTTGCACGGAACATTTCAACTAGTTGAACAACTAAAATGACTTTGGAATCAGTTCAAACTCCATCTCAGTCTGTGGTTGTTGGAGTTACAGTAGCCGTTGTGTCCAGCTTCATAAATGGATCGACGTTTGTACTACAGAAAAAGGGCATTTTGCGTGCCCGAAAACGAGGTAGGAATACAGATGTGGCAAAGAAATCTAAGCTTTCACTGAAAATTCACCGTAACCACAGCTAGCAAACTATGGCAGTGTATTCACATTTTAAATATTGTCAGTCTCCTACTTAAGAAGAACAAATAATTAAGGTAGTCCTTTGTATCGGAGAGATGTGTCAGAACTGACACACAGCTTCACTCCTGTGCATTTTAGGTGACTCCTATTTAACAGACTGTGTGTGGTGGAGCGGCACCTTCGCAAGTGAGTACAGCGCCCTCCTTTGGCGCAGTTTTCTTGCTGTATTCGGTGGCTGAATTATAAGTTACTACAGTCAATATGTTTCAAACGTTTATTTCACACATGCATTATAGCAACTGCCATAAATGGAAATACGTTAAAAAGTAACCAGAATTATCACTAAGACCGTGGTAGCTTGTTGTACTGGCAGAAATATAGAAGAAATTGTTACGTGTGTGCGCGCGCGCCCGCGTATATACTGGTAGCAAGCGGTATTATCAAAACTTATATCACAGCACGCTGTATTAATGGATGCAATGAGGATTACAGTTCAGGTTACCAAAAGTTAAACAAGCCAGTCATTTATACATATCCTGTGGTCCTTCCAAACAGTGATCGTGGGCCAAATAGGGAATTTCTTGGCATACAATGCTGCCCCTGCTGTGGTTGTCACACCGTTAGGAGCTCTCGGCGTGCTCTTTGGGTGAGTATTGCCATTTCACCAGCACTGTATTTCTCTCCCTTTAAAAGAGCTATATTCCTCAGAGCATAGGGTCTGAACCATGAAGCCGAAATAAAACCGCACCCTCACCTCAACCCACATTTACTAAATACACCCTGAACAAGTCTACTATTTCTTATTCTCAATTTACATTTCAACATGTTCTGAACTGATTAACATGCATGCATAAAACTGAAATTATATAACTTGTATTCAGAATACAGGTCTTTCCTCACCGTCAGTGGAATGGTTTCTGCATTACCGGTGAGAGTTCACTACCACAGAACTCCTGTAGGTGGCAGCAGTGCATGACATTATGTTACATCACATTACATAACATTCATTCAGCAGATCTTATCCAGAGTGACTTCCAGAACAAGAGAATGGAAGTATATCCATATAAGTTAAACAAGTGATGTACTGTGTTTGGTGCCAAGCCATGTAGAATATGGATGGGGTATGAATTGTAAACCTGAAACAGAACTGAACCCACAAAAACACAGACTGGTGCAAATCCCAGTCGCACAGGCGTTCTTCATGTGGTTACCTGAACCAAACTGGAAGTAATTTAAAATATAATCTACATACGTGATCCTGCCTGTATATCACTGGAAAACGTTACATGGTTATATCCATGAAGGACAGAGAAAACTGTTGAGCAGCTGGATGAAATATCTGCCCGCCACTTTCACGCTTGTCAAAATGCACTGCCATGAAGCTCCGGAAACACCAAACCCAGAACAAACATGGTTGCTAGGTAATCACAGCAAAGCAGTCGTTTTACTTGCTAGCCACATAATATGAACTACATAAAGCACACATCAGAGAGAGAAAGCAAGGCATCCACTCCAGAATGCAAACAATATATTCACTGTACAGTTGTTATTTAAGAAACAACCCAACAGGATGACAAAAAGAGCATGCATTACTGGTGAATTATGGTGCAGTCCATCCTTCTTGTTAAAGTTAATCCTTGGCCTGCTTAAGTTAGCTAACAGTATCAAGACTCACCCATCTGCTTCACTACCATTATTAACTCTCATGATAAGAGCATTGGCATCCATTTTGTGTACTAGTTGCATTTGTATCCTCAACTCTGGTAACTGCTTTTTTTCCCTCCAAAATGATATGCATCACAGAGACACGATTTGAAGCAATTTAACTGATCCTTAGAGTCTAATCAACCAGGTCTGTTGTAATTCATTATTTACTGGAAGTACATAAAATCCTAAAGTAATACCCAACCCAAGCTAGAGTAAGTGTTCAATATTTACCCAAGTGACCTTTTGCCAGTACTAGTGTTTATTGCCCAGTTGGAGCTATAGGGCAGTTAAATGACAGAATTGTTTTGCACGATATTTATTGAGAAAGCTTATCAAAGTCAGAATTGTGTCATTAATTTAAACATTACATATATCTTTTTTAATAAGTAAATATGAAAACAATAACATGAATGGCAAAAATAAGGTCATTTACAGAATGTGATAGATTGCACATGTACTCATCTTAAGCACCGTTTTATAAGATTTCTGTATGTGTTTTTTGTACCTTTTAATTTTTATATTTATGTTTAAAACAGCGTGAAAAGCAGGTCAGGCCATGTAAAATCTCCAGTTCAAAAATGCAGGACCCTGACAGTCATATAATATGTACAATATTCCACGTAATCTTTGAAAAATGTTAACATTGAGCATTGTGAGATTAGAGCTGTTTTTAATCTAATTTAGCAATTGCAGTGCATCTTGTTAATTTATCAGCATGCAGAATCTAGCGGTCTTTCTTTTTATCAAAACGTAAATGACTGCATAATTTTAAAGCTCAGTACTGATAAATGATGCACACCCAAACTCTGACCAACCCCTCTAAACCCTCCCTTCAAAAACACAGGCAAGGCACACACACACATAGATTAGTGTCATTAGAACAGCGAGAACAGAAATGGAAAACAGTGGTAATTTTAGTTAGATCATTCTGATTGTATCGTTTGCATAACACAGTTACAGTGTATTTACCTACTCGACCATTTGATGTCATGTTATGACTAAATGGGACTAATGCAGCAAGTTAAAGATCTGCGACAACCAGGCAAGAAGTCGTTTTGTGTTGCCGGGAAACAGAGGTCCCATTGAAGCCTGCTGGCCCGGTGCACCTGCTCCTGTGCTTGTCTCCGCATTGTCAACATAACCACAATGCTTGCTTTGTGGCACAGGGCTGTGCTGGCCTCTCATGTTCTCCAGGAGCATCTGAATATTCTGGGGAAGCTCGGCTGCATGCTGTGCTGTGTAGGGTCCGTTGTGCTGATCATTCACGCCCCAAAGTCTGAGAACGTGACCACCCGAGCAGAGCTGGAGGAGAGGCTGGGAGATCCAGGTACGTGACGTAACGGCAGCTCAGCTTTGTAAGGTGTTTGTTTTTAACCATTTGCCTGCTGTTAGCACTGCTCATATCCTTTGTGCTGCATGCCTCTCATTATATTACACTGACTGCTGAATGACAATAATCTTATCCAGAGTGACTTACGTAGGTTAGAGTTTAACATGTTAGGCAATTCTGGGTTAAGTACCTTGCCCAAGGTTACAGCAGCAGTGCCCGGGCGGGGAATCGCACCAGCAATGTTTTCATTATTAGCCCTGCTCTTTACCACTACACTGCTGCCCTGCCTTAGCATTTAGGTTGCACATTTCATTCACAAAAAAAAAACACGCGCTATTCAGTTCAATGAGCAGTAAGGGTCCAAAGTGAGTGTAGTGTTGGAGTGTGTGATTGCGAGACGCTTTGCGTGTGGTGTGAGGGGAGCTTGTCAAAAGCTTGCCTCCCTGCTCTGCAGTGCTCCAGGCCTACATCGCGGTGGTCACGCTGCTGCTGGTTGTGCTGATCGTTTGGGTCGCCCCGGCCCACGGCTCATCCAACATCATGGTCTACATCTCCATCTGCTCCCTCCTGGGGAGCTTTACTGTGCCCAGCAGCAAGGGCCTGGGGATGGCTGCCCAGGACGTCTTCTCGGGCGGGCCTTCCAGCGACGGCGCGCTCTCCCTCTCCCTCGGCCTTCTGGGAACGCTCACAGTCAGCATCCTCATTCAGTTCACTTTCATCAACAAGGCCTTAGAGCGCTTCAGCTCCAACATGTTCGAGGCCATCTACTACGTGACTTTCACCTCCACCGTCATCCTGGCCTCGGCCATCCTCTTCAGGGAGTGGACCGCGGTGGGCGTGGCCGACTGTCTGGGCATGCTCTGTGGCCTCAGCACGGTATCCGCAGGTGTTTTCCTGCTCCGCTTCTCTCAGGAATCAACCATCACCTGGAAAGAAGCAGAAGCAAAACCTAAAGAAGACTAATAGACATTTTCAAAACTTCTCCTAAAGCCTCTGAGGACCATAAATTAATCAGTGGATATGTCCAGATATCAGGGATATTTGTAATGTTTTTTTAATCTATTTAACTTTGTAACAATTGTTTAATGAAATAAAGAGTAACACAATTATCCAGCTCCCTTTTGGGGGTGTTAATGGTATCCGAATTGTTTTGAAATGTCTGTACAAAAGAAAAACCACAACGGAAGAATATGAAAACAATTTCTATTTATTTCCTTTCACCGTCTGCTCAGGCTCCTCCCCTCCCTGCTCACAGCTGTTCAGGTGGGAAACAGAGGCCTGTAGAGCTTGTGTAACTTGCACAGGTCTGCTGAGCAGGTCCTCCCTCCAAAGCAAGACAAGCACTGCTGACCTCACGGGGCGTGTTTATCAGCTAACCCTGCCCGGGCTTTTGCTTTGATGACATTCGTATTCACTGATGTTATTATCCATTCCAACAGACAGCTTTTTGTACAGCACTGGATTTCATTCAGAGGTTAGAGAGTGATTCTGACCCATTGTTTACCTTGAGTAAGTATGTTTACGTGTGATTGCTGACTGGTTGACTTCTTTGGCTTTTTCGATTGACCTGTTTTAAATACAAGCAAAAGAGCATGAGAGGGGAAGAAGTACATTTGTTTCTTTGGATACAGAAAATTCCTCTTTAGATGGAAAACATGGTGGAGATTAACATTCTTGGTGGAAAAATGTAGTTTGGCTAAATGAAAACAGGAAGAAAGAAAATTGTTAGGTTAGTTCATGGTGTACAGATTTACTTAATTTAATTAGTTGTTGGATGTTCGGGACTTTTCTGCTGATACTCAGTGTACACGGGCTTGTTTTTAATTTATTGGTACAAATGGAAAATTGGAATACATACAAAAACGTAATTGTTCGAGAAAGGATCGCTGTGCTCTTCAGTACAAAATGTTCATTTTTCCCACAGAAACAGAAAAATTAGCTAATATTTTGTAGTCAGAAAATCATTTTCTTTTGCAAGGTGCAGCAGATTTGGGACTGATAACCTTGGGCAATACACCTAGGGTGTGGTGCTCTGTTTTGCTGTAATTATAATTACAGAGTGCTTCCAACACTCCTAAGAAATTTTGAAGTTGTACACAAACATGGAAAGTTAATTTTCCAGGAAGCATGTACAGGTGTTCTGACATTGGAGATGAGGATCTGTGCATTTTGACATAACAAGCCACAATGTGGTGGTCATGGTGTATTCTTCAAGTACAGATAGAGAATATTGGATCTGCAAGTCTATTTTTGTTATTGAAAAGGTTTGGTTGAAGATGCATGATCCATAGCGTGCGATTTGGAGCAGCAAATCTCTGAGACGTACTGAAATACCTCAACATTAAGACAAATTTCAAAGATAAGATCAGAGTGAAGAATTTACATGACGCTTCGAGAAACATTCTTACTACAGATGGATAGATGTCAAGAGCAAAGCAATATTTGCGTGATGTCAAGAGCACACGTTACAAAAGAATTGGTCAGATGCAACTTGTTTACCGTATTGGCTATAAATAGGATTTAATCAGCAAAAATGTTTTCATTCATGAAAGTGTCCCGTTTGAAATGATACAGGAATTCCCCTGTCCATTCAAACTAAATCATTTCAATTAATTATATACACAGTGCTGTAATTCGTATTGATGATGTCAGTCAAACATGGTATCGTGCCAAAAGTTGACCACTCGAGCCATGCCTGCAAAAACACAAGTACCCAAGCTACTTCCTCATTGACGCAGTGGGTGCATATGCGCACCGCCCACTGGCGTTTGTGACGCATAAGTGGTTATTGGGAAGTGCTTGCTTTTCCGAGGCGAGGTGAGTCAAGATGGGGATAATGGGGAGTTAGTGAAATAATACACCGCCTCTAGTCCACTGCCGAAAAAAATCACCCCACGAACTACTAACAGGTAACTCAAGTGCAAATCATATTTGTGCCTCGTTTAGTTGTCGATTATTGTGGCCTGCTGAATTTTAGCGCGGTTTGGCAGATGGCTAGCAGGCTAACCCGGAGTAACAAGGGAAACGATTAGCTAGCTAGCTTGATGATAGATAGAGTAACTCAGTTCGCTGAAGTTGGGTTGCCATCAACCTAACAAACGCCGGGATATGTCGCTTTGCCGATGTCCCGATGAGCGTAATTTGGCTGCTGGCTAGCTAGTTTATTTGTATTGGTCGCTATCAGATGCTAGCTAAAATAGATTGGGACATTAGGTAACTAGTATATTCAGCTAGCAGGATGTACTCCAGCGTTCTAGATAGCTAGCCGACTATCCTGCCGAAACGCGCAGCGTGTATATTGGAGCTATAATGTGTGGTTAACGGACTATCTTGGTTTTCTGTGAGTGAAACGAGGGAAAAGTAGCTAACCAAATGGTTTAGTTATAGCTATAGGTTTAGTTATAGCTGTTCTAGTGATGTAGTGTTCTAGTTCTATGTGTATGTGCATGATCACTCTTGTCGAAACCACAACTGTGCGTGTTCGGTTAGCCAGATAGCTAGCTGGCTTATTTATTTTGGTTTGATCTCTGAAATACCCAACTGGTTAGCCACCCAGATAGATCATAGGGGTACAATCACAGTGTTGATTTTAAATGGGTATTTTAGCCAACATGTCTAAACGGCCATAGCCGCTAGCTAGCTATATATGGCTTCAAAGGATAATCAAGTCGCACAATCAGCAATGGTGGTCACTCAATACGGGCAAGAAATTGTGACAGTAAGCAACCACTGCTTAATTATAGGACGGGAACAAAACGTGGCTTATTGTTGTGTTTTTTCCCGGCGTGCTAGCTGGCTAGTGGACATTAAGTTATGTTCTCGGAGCATTGCATTGGATATTCCGTTTTATTTTTAATGAATAGGTGTCATTTTGGATGGTTGCACCGGTAGCTTGTCGTTTCCTTATACCCTCAGACAATGTAGCAAAGCTAGCGACAGAGGAAAGTAGCTAGCGCACAGACCTGGGCCGCTGCATGAAATGAACAATTTGCGGATAGCTGAACGCTTCTCAGCGTTAGGTGTAAGCGAGACGCAGAAAACCACGGTGGAAGATCAGGTTTATATATTCGAAATACAACACTGCATGGAGAAGCCGCGCTTAATAATGCATGCAGGATCCCTCCCGTTTTGCATTCATTGGCCAGCAGGCTGACAGTAGGTGTCCGTTTTCTGCAACTTCTGTCCTGACCTACACAATAGAAAGTCTGTGCATGCTGGTGGTCAGTGAGTGTTATTGACATTCTCGAATTTTATTTTTTTTCCTCCTAGGTACAGCTGTTGGCCAGGCCCGTCTTGCTTCTGGCCAGCAGCTTGTCTGTGGGGGGTCATCAATGTAACGGATATTAACCGTGTGCATCCAGCTTCGCCATGGGTCAGGACAGAGGAAAGTATGACTTTTACATCGGACTGGGGTTAGCCATCAGCTCCAGCGCTTTCATCGGGGGAAGCTTCATCCTCAAGAAGAAAGGCCTGCTTCGCCTGGCCAGGAAGGGCTCCATGCGAGCGGGTACAGTCATTCTTACACCCTGAACTCTGACACGAATGACTAATAACTGTGTGCACGCAGACGCCGGATATAATTGCCAGTCAGTACATTAACGCTCGTTCTGTGATCGTTTAGGTGATATTTTTACGTGGAAGTTAATTCGATTTGCCTGGATCTTAAATAAGAAGGTATTTGCTGGAAGAGTTTAGTAATTATTTCTGCGAGCTGTACAAAAGGCCATTATTGTTCCACATTCCTAGAATGTGGAGGGAGTGTGCCGGGAATTAGGGTTTCAGGGATGTCCTGTCTGTGCTTGCATGTCAACAATGGCCTGTGCTGTAACATAATCGGGTGTGCCGTGTGGCAGCGAACTGCGCAACTCTCCCTTTATTGCACACAGCTGTTCATTAACCCAGCTATTTACTGGACCTTGACTTTCATTTTAAACTGCCGTTTGGAATGGCTGCGATTGAAATTTGACGAGATCGTTAGCTTATCTGATAAGCCACTCCCCTTTCAGCCCATTCGTTTATAATTAGAGTGTTTAAAACTCCGATGTCAGGTGCAGCAGCGTGGTGTAGAAGTAAGGAAGAGAGCTTGTAACCAAAAGGTTGTTGGTTCAAATGGGACATTTAAGTTGTGTTGGGCAAGGTGCCTAATTCAAAGATGCCTCAGTAAATATCTAGCTGTAAATTTGGAGCCATGTAAAAAATTGCAAGTTACACAAGTCATTGTTAGACTTACATACTGTAAGTTATGTAAGTTGTTTGTTAAGCAGGGTCATGTAGATGTATGAAGGTTCTTTATCTGTAAGTCACAATGTATTGTACCTAGTAATAGATAAAGGTATTACAGGGTAGTAGGAATGAATGAATAGGCTTTTCCCTTATTAAAATCAAGACTTGCTTTTGCAGAACAGGAAACTTCCCATGCAGTAATTAGTACTGACACCTTCAAAACGGCAGTAATGAAATATTGAAATCCATGTTAATAAATAACCAGATGTTACTTTTGTGTGACAGTTGCTTAGAATGACTGCTGCTCTTTACAATCAATAGATCAGAAGAGTCTGCTCTGTTCTCTGACTTCCATGTTGTTGGTTTCAAAGGTCAAGGTGGACACGCCTATCTGAAAGAGTGGCTTTGGTGGGCTGGCCTGTTATCCAGTAAGTGCTACATATCCGAATACACAAAATTTTGCGTACCTCTTAACTACAGGATGATTATATAGTCCCAGACTCCCAATCTATTTGTCTGAGAAGCTTAAAATTCTCTCAAATCTACATGTAAGTGTAATACTCTTATTTCAATTTCAAGTGGAACCCAAGAAGACCAAAAATAGATTGAGTTCATTCTCGGACATTTGAAATGATTATACTTCCCTGTTGAAATAAAGATGTTTTTACAGAAATAAACTGGGACTTCATGACCACCTTGTGTATACACAGCTGTGCGCTGGTCTCTGGGTGGGTTCTGAGAGTGACTGGGCCAGTGTGTTGCTGTGCGCTGGTCTCTGGGTGGGTTCTGAGAGGGACTGGGCCAGTGTGTTGCTGTGCGCTGGTCTCTGGGTGGGTTCTGAGAGTGACTGGGCCAGTGTGTTGCTGTGCGCTGGTCTCTGGGTGGGTTCTGAGAGTGACTGGGCCAGTGTGTTGCTGTGCGCTGGTCTCTGGGTGGGTTCTGAGAGTGACTGGGCCAGTGTGTTGCTGTGCGCTGGTCTCTGGGTGGGTTCTGAGAGTGACTGGGCCAGTGTGTTGCTGTGCGCTGGTCTCTGGGTGGGTTCTGAGAGTGACTGGGCCAGTGTGTTGCTGTGCGCTGGTCTCTGGGTGGGTTCTGAGAGTGACTGGGCCAGTGTGTTGCTGTGCGCTGGTCTCTGGGTGGGTTCTGAGAGGGACTGGGCCAGTGTGTTGCTGTGCACTTGTTGCCAGGTGTTGGCTCTCTGTCTGATTTCCGCTACTCTTTCTTTGTCAGTGGGAGCTGGAGAAGCAGCTAATTTTGCAGCCTACGCATTTGCCCCAGCCACGCTCGTCACCCCGTTAGGAGCCCTGAGCGTGCTCGTCAGGTAAGTCCCTGTCTATATCTTTATGCATGCGGCAGACTACAAACTATGCAAGTTCCAGAAATTGGGAAGACACCAAGTCCCCCGATCTCCCTTGTCTTAAACACTGTAGATAGTATTTGGATCTAGGGTTGTCACCATACACTGGCCTTCAGTTCAGTTTTGATACCACAGCAGAAAAGGAAAAGAATTTTGCTTTAATGAAGGTTAGGACTGGTGTCTGGAAAACTGATTCTAGATCAGCACTAGAAAGTGAGTTCTGAGTGTGGTGTCCCTGTGCAGACATGAAGGGAAACTTTTATTTTGTCAGTAACTGACAAACAGCTCATTTTCATCATACATTTACATGCAGCTCCAATACCTTTGCAATTTGGTCTTACCGATTGCATAATTAATGAAGCTCCCAACTGTTTTTGAAATTTAATATCTCTGCATTATTGACGTATCAGCATTTTTGACAACTGTAGTCAGATCTTTGTAGTAGTTACTCATGTTGTCGGTTCAGTATGGTGCTGTTTGTGTATGAGAGCGTTGTGTTGCACGCTGAGCATTAGAGGGTGGGATTGATGTGCCATATAACAGCGGTGCTGTGCGTTCCAGCTCGGTCCTGTCCTCGCACTTCCTCTCGGAGAAGCTAAACCTGCACGGGAAGCTGGGCTGCGTGCTGAGCATTCTGGGATCCACCACCATGGTGATCCACGCCCCCAAGGAGGAGGAGATCAGCAGCCTGGAGGACATGGCCAAGAAGCTGGTGGATCCGGGTAGGGACGCAGTCGGACCGCATTCACCAAATGCTTCAGTTTCTAACATCGCAATCCCTAATGACACAGGGCACGTGGCTTTTTCGAGATGCTGACTTTTGAGTCTTGCGGTGTTTGTTTTTGTTTTGTTTTTTTTAGGGGTGATTGAACAAAGTACAAAAAACTACATCCGTGAAAACAGGTTACAGGATAGTCAGAATCTGGCAAGCTGAGTGAACCGTCTCCTTGATTGCTTTGTCTTTGTTGGCCTCTCCTCAGGCTTCTTGATATTTGCGACCTTTGTTGTCATCGTGGCCCTCATCTTGATCTTCGTGGTGGGGCCTCGCCACGGACAGACCAACATCCTGGTGTACATAGCCATCTGCTCCGTCATCGGGGCGCTGTCTGTGTCCTGCGTCAAAGGCCTGGGCATCGCCATCAAAGAGGGCATCGCGGGGAAGCCCACCATCAGGAACCCGCTGTCCTGGATCCTGCTGGTCAGCCTGGTGACGTGCGTCAGCACGCAGATCAACTACTTGAACAAAGCGCTGGACATCTTCAACACCTCCCTGGTGACGCCCATCTACTATGTCTTCTTCACCACGTCGGTGCTCACCTGCTCCGCCATCCTCTTCAAGGAGTGGGAGCACATGGGCTCGGACGACGTCATCGGCACGCTCACCGGCTTCGTCACCATCATCATCGGCATCTTCCTCCTCCATGCCTTCAAGGACGTCAGCATCAACCTGGCCAGCCTGGCCGTCAGCATCAGGAAGGAGGAGCGGGCCGCGCCCCTGGCCAACGGCCTGGGAGGACACGCCTCCTACGAGCTGCTGGACAACGACACCTCATTGGACATGGAGGACATGGAGGTGGGCCCGCCCTTCGACAGCATCTCCAGGAGAAACGGGACTACAGCAGCCTTGTAGGGACATTTTAAGGAACTAGCTGTGCAGACTGCCCGGTGGAAGTTGTGCATTTGTTTGAAATTTCAGACAATCTATACTTAAAAAAAGACTTGGATGGACCAATGGATTGTGCTAATATTTCTGTTTGCCTTATCTGTCACATGGAATTTAACATGACTACATGATTAGGTTCCATCTCACCCATGTAGCATTGTAAATATTATTCCCAATGTTTTTAAATGATTTTCTTATACTTTCTGTACAGAGATCTGTATTTACATGCACAGGGTTCATTTCTATAAATTAATTTGTCGGTTCCCTTAACTTTATAATAAATCCAACCCTTGTGGGAACAAATGTCCCTTGAACTGTTGCTGCAGCATTTACACACTGTTATGAAGCAGGACCATGCACTTTCTTACACTCTGAGTGATACTTGAAGGTAGGCTTTTATAAACCAGTGTGAGTCGCATTGAGGTGATGGTGATTTCTTTTATTCAAATGAGATTACACTTAAACGGTCAAAATGCAATAAATGAGTAAAAACATGGTTAAATTCACAAATTCATGTTGATTTAAGCTTGATTTTTAGGGAAAAAAAAGTAGCATGAAAATTTAACACCATGAAGAAAATGTTCTCTACTGGCAGTCCCATTTTATCTGATATTCTGGATACTTTCCCACTACAGAAACCTTAAATAGCCATTTAATAAAAACCCACATTCATTTAGTTCTCCCCCACCAATTCTTTAAGATATCTAAGTATAAAACAAAAAATGAGTGTGGTAGTAATAGAATAAAAATATTTAAACGATAGTTACTATTCACTTTTTTTTAGTAAGGCACATGTTAATTCAGCTCTTGCCTCCAGATTCTATGGAATGATACAATGAAATTCTTTACACTGCTGTTCCGTTGATAATCAAAGATGGCACATAGTATCTGATCACTGACTAGAAAAATAGAGGGGCTTGAAGCTGCAGCCACATCAGGCTATTATAAACTCAGTGTTTGATATCTCAGCAACTGTCCAAGGATTAGAGGATGGTGTCACCGGAGCCTCAGTTGCTGGCCAGGGATTGGTGGATGGGTGGCTGGAAGCAACGTACGTGCTCTACCGGTAGGCTCTCCCCATCCCCAGACTTCAGGTACTTGTTGAGGATGGCGAATATCTCATCGTTCAGCATCTGGAACTTGCGGATGCGGTCCACCATCTTCTTCAGAGGCTGTGGGTTGGGAAACAGGAAGAGGTCATTTCCAGTTTCCAAACACCTACATGACTCAGAAGTGTACAATATAACACACATCCCACTCCTGACTAAACGGTGCTTACTAGTGGGATGACGTTATCATACTTGCTACTGTTGTCAGCAATGAACACACCACTTAATCTCAGTTCTTGACGGATAGGTTACCACACCTCAAATACCTTACACCTACTTGGCCAATACACCAGCCCACACACATGTGATAAGGTGGAGAGGAAAGGAGCATTTAAACAGGCTGGTTAGGGTGTTGAGACACTCACGCCACATTAGGAATTTGGCTTGCACACTAGGGTTACCACACAACCCTTTGCATGGAGAGACTATTTCAGATGTCCGTTCTAGCAAAGTATTGCTATAAGTCAAAAGAGTGCATTCTACAGACAGAGGCCTCAAGGACAAATTAGGAAAGTCCTATTTCCTCTGAAGATGGTGGAATATAATGGTGTAAGGTAACGAATGTAACATAACGGCTGTCTGCTGAATAGCAGTGAAGTTGCAAAGCTCTTTCTCAATGAGCACTTTCTTCATAAGAAACCACAAAATGAGAGAGGAAAAACAGCAGAGGTCATGCTTCTACATCCGAGGGTCAAAGGGCATGAAACGTTACAGAATAACGATCCCCATGTGACAGGATCTTCTCTGACAACTTGTTGTTGACAGCTGAGATTGTAAGCATTCACCAGTTTATCCGGCTCAGTGAGTTGACAACATTCTGCAGACCTGAACAGCTTCTATTTTTTCCTGGAATCTGCCCAGATAGGTTGTGTTTTTGGTCTGCCACATGTTTCATCAGCATATCTTTCATCAGAGCTAGAGGTTACGCTAACAGTCAGGATTACAGTTTGAGGGTTAGGTATTAGGATTAGAGGATAGGGGTTAGGAGTAAGAGGTTAGGAGTTAGGGGTTAGGGTACACTTCGTACGAAGTGTGGCAAGACCTGTTCTATCGTCTCCCACTCACCACGCTCTTGATGATCTCGTCCTTGCCGTCGTGCTTCTGCACCTTCAGCAGGTGGTAGCAGAAGTCCAGGATGTCGAAGCGCCGCTGCTGGCCCAGGAGGCTGATGATCATGCAGCCCGCCCAGTGCAGCCCGTCCCCGAAGCACTGCCTGAGGGGGACAGACAGGGTCTGCAGCACCAGTCACAGGCACGCATGTACTCACTGAGCCGGAACGCTTAGCGGAAGAAGATATCGCTCTTACACATGAAAAATAAGGCAGCAGTGTGGTGTAGCAGTAAGGAGCAGGGCAGCAATGCGGTGTAGTGGTAAGGAGCAGGGTAGCCGTGTGGTGTAGTGGTAAGGAGCAGGGCAGCAGTGTGGTGTAGAGGTAAGGAGCAGGGCAGCAGTGTGGTGTAGCAGTAAGATGCAGCAGTGCGGTGTAGTGGTAAGGAGCAGGGCAGCAGTACGGTGTAGAGGTAAGGAGCAGGGCAGCAGTGTGGTGTAGAGGTAAGGAGTGTCAGTGTGGTGTAGCAGTATGATGCAGCAGTGTGGTGTAGCGGTAAGGAGCAGCAGTGTAGTGTCAGCAGTAAAGAGAGATCTTGTGACCCAAAGGTTGCCGGGAATTGCCCTTGTACCTTTGAGCTGTCTGAAAGGACGACACGTGAGCTACGCGAGTGTAATAAGCATGCATCACTCACTCCACGGTGAACTCGTGGGCCCCCACGGGGATGCAGTAGACGAACTGCATGGCGCTCCACAGCCGGTGGAACTCCACACACTCGTCCACGTGCATCACGCCATTGCTGGGCAGCGGTCCGCGCCAGATGGGGTCGTCCAGAAAAGCCTGCACGCGCGTCAGGATGACCTCGAACATGGACAGGCCGCAACACAGCCGCTCTTTGGTCAACAGGTCCCCCTCTCGGGCGATGGCGATTTGCTGGGGCCGCAGAAGAAGGGAGGAGGAAGGAATTCAAACTGCAGTTATTCAAATTGCACTTGAATGAATGGAGGGGTGTTCATCAGTTTATCTTTCAATGCCAGATGAATATTTTGGTGTAACTGTGGTGATGCTATCAGTGGAGAGAAGCAGTTTCGTGGCCACGGGTCCTCGGGTGTCCTGCCTACCTGAGGGGTTCCCAGACGCTCGATCAGTGGGACGAGGTGCAGGGAGGTGTATTTGCTCTCCAAGCGCTTCATCTTAGCGTCCAGACGCTCCCCCTCTGTACAGAGACAGGGAGAGATGGAGAGGGAGAGAGAGAGAGAGAGGGAGGGAAGGAAAGGAACAGAGAGAGATGAGAGGCACAGAGACAAAAAGAAGTGGAGATAGGGAGAGAAGGAATGTTGGAAAGAGACAGAGGCAGGGGGAGAGAAAGATGTGGGGGGAGGGACGGGGGAGAGGGGGTGAGAGTGAGAAAAATGGAGAGAGGGGGATAAGGAAGAGAGGGAATGAGAGACAGGGCAGGAGAGGGTGAGAGATAGAGTAAGAAAGGGTGAGAAGAGAGGGAAAGAGAAAAGGATGGGAAAAAGAAAGAGAGTGACTGATTTAACTCATGCACTCATTACAGTGCATCATAGATGAGGTTACCACCACATTTCTCACACGCGTCTCTACCATAAGACTGGTCTGGTCCACTATTACTACCATTTTATTCTGTAATCAGCATGGTTTTCCGTCACTGGTCCTATTTCTGTTGTACGAATTACAGACGTCTGTTTCTCTCCTTCAACTGCTTGCCAATGCTGCCAACCAGGTGCATCTGTTGCAACATGTTTCCTCTGAAGTTCATTTAGTAACACTCCACGCAGATGAAATTTAAAAAGCAAACTATGTTATCTTTGTTTACCACTAGGGGGCAAAACAGAAGCTTTCCACTTTTTCCTACATTATCTTATTTTTCATGGTTTCTCATCATGTCAGGAGCACACTGTGTCAACAACACTGTAGAATATTTTAAAAGACATGTTTCTGTGGAATGTGATCCATGAAGCATTCTGTTACAGGTCTTTTACTAAGAAAGCTATATGATACAGAATGTGACTGATCAGTTGGTTTATTGGGCCACAGGCACGCAGACAGGCACTGGAGACAGGATGGAGAGAGACGCTCACCTTTGACATGGACCCTGGGCAGGATGTTCTGGAAGGGCGCAGCATGGAGCAGGTCACACACTTCTTCCTGAGACTAACGGGAGAGCAGGAAAGGGGAGGAGCTCGAGAACTGATCGATGAGGCAACACAAACACAATGTAAAACGCTGTTTTTTATTCTGTTGCATGCTTGTGTTGTGTTTGTAGTAGAACAAAGTACTAACAGTCTCTGAAGGAGCATCAGTCAAGTATATGCGCAGTGATGTGTGTAAGATTTCCACCTTAAACGAGGAACAAAACCTTATATGACCCCTTTTTCTCATCTGGTTGATGAGTTTGTCAAAAGTAGTGAGAAATGGAGGTGGGGGGGTTTGCAGTAATAGGACAGCACAATGAAATTAATCAACAACTAAAAGCTTAAATAACAAAGCACACAGCGTAATCACAATCAGATAGCACTGATTGCCTCTGACTCCGCGCTCTCCCTCAGACAGGAGCAATTCCAGGGCAAACAAAAACACCTCACACGGTGCCCTCGCTCCACAGAACAATCAATTATGAATTATCACCGACGCTGCACTCCAGCTCGTCAGAACGGAACGAGCCGAGGGCTTGGAGGGTAGGTAAGGGAGGGGGAGAGAGCATTCCCAAACATTCTGCGAAGCCGGACACCTTTCAGGAGGCCCGGTAACACGACTGTGGCGGTGATTTGCGAGCGGCCCTGACTGGATCAGCACGCAGGAATGAGTAAGGAGTCGTGGAGGCAGTGCGTGTACAGGTTAATCCAGGGGGACTGGTGTAGCTCACCTTTTACACATTAAACATTTACACACATGCATTACGCCACTCAGGGTGTACACCCAGCACAATGGCACAACAGCGCTGCCCCGCCCAACACTCAAACCTGCAACCCTCTCACTGAGTGAGTGCTGAACAAAGCCGTTTGAACTGGAATGGTGGGGAACAGACACGAGAAACAGGGATAGTCTAAACATGAGGTTCCAGGGAAAGTGTGGGAGTGTGGGGGTGAAATCACTTGTAACCCCTTTTCTAAGCACTTTCTTTTAAAGCACTCTGAACAATGCTGCCACTGCTCGGACGCTTGATGAATAATAATTAGGATCAATCAATCAATTTCAATCCAATAATCATTCATTTTAGGACTGCTGTTTCATTTCATGTTTTGACTCATTTTAGAGAAACAAGTATGTTCTTGAATGTCATGTGTTGAATGTGCAGATGTGGTTCCCTTAACGCTGAAAGTAGTTATTTGTTTCCGTCACAGAACAGCCATTTTTGTCACAGTACTGGACCAAATAAAAAAATATGTATTATCCAACAATGCAAGTGTGAGAACCTGGGGGAGGGGGCACACACCTCTGTTAACCTGTTATTTCACGCAACATAACAAGCCCAGCATATATATCACCCTGAATTATCCTTCTTGTTCATGTTATAATAACTATCACTGAAAAGTGGGGATTTATAGATGGAGAATATGTAGTGGCCTCTAAATGCATCCAAGCATTTGATAAACTGTAGTGAAACAATTTTTCATGATATGGTAATACATATGCTGTGTGTATTACCATATCAAGTGCTGGGTAACATTACAGTTTTATAGTGTAATGTGCTGGGTAACATTACAGTTTTATATGTTCTGTTTATTTAAGCCTTTTTATAACAAGTAGAAGTAGACCACGCTGTTACTTCAGCCTAATTTAAAGCAAGGGTGCAGAGATCTAACGAACTTCAGTAACTGCATCCATAAAAGATCGACACAATGTTTTTTCAGTGAGGGTGATTTCAGCGTCAGAGCACAGTGCTCTCTTTAGTGAAATGGTGTAATGGTCATCTTTTAGAGTCAGGTATCAACAGGTTGCCATCGCAAAAGCACACTTCTGTGAAGGAGGTAGCATGCCAGGGCGTTTGAATCTTTCTCCTCATCCTCATTTTTACAGGAGGCAGTTGCATTTATATGTAGAGGAAACATTTTATGCCCTTGCATTTCTTCCAATGAATGGCGTTTTTGTTCAATAATACACAAATAGATCTGGGAGCCACTGAAAAAGGCTGGGAGCTGCGGTGTGGTACACTGACAGAAGATGGCACTGATATGCCACAAAGGGAACCATCAAAGCCGCGGTTCAGTCCCAGTCCGTAATCAGACGGATCCCCTTCCACTGCAGTTATTTCACTTGTCCCCTGCTGTGTGACACCATGACAACGGCAGAGGGCTTTAACAGCCTCACCATTATCACCTTTCAGGCCGTTGCAAAAACAAATCAAGTGTAAGATGCCAATTGGTTTACTTCCCTACTGTGATCAAAACAGTCTCATGGCTGAGTTTTCTGGAAGGTACAATTTGATCAAAAAGATCCCTGGCAGTCCCTTCACTTCCCTGAGGGTCACACGAAAAGCATAGGTGTGAGAGAGGATCACTCATTCTAAACATCCACAAGGAACCTGACCTTCTACCAACAGCTGTACTGGTCAGATTATCATGTGTCTTTATCACATGATCAGTGAACCAGGTTAGAAGAGCAGTCCTTGCCCTCCAGAATGCTGTTACAAGTCACACCCAAAATAACCTTCTTTGTTAATAACATTTCACAACCATGAATGATGGGGCTGTCATTTTTCTGTTGAGTCACATACACATGCCACACCCCTACCAAAGTATCTGTGCACAGATGCAATCTTCCTCCACATTTGAGGTCATTTTTCCTTGATTAGATGACTGACTGGCAGTTAAGACTTACAGCTTGTTACAGTACCTCAGTGGAATTAGCACAGCTGAAGGTGTTTTGTTAATTGTTTTATTAGTTCTTGTCCAGTCCAAAGCTTCCCTTTCAATTCGGGAATGTGAAATTCCAGTTCTCATATGGAAAATTAAATTTCGGCACATACTACTAGAGCTACACACCATTAGTTTTAAAACATGAAAGCGTCAGATTTTAAGATTTTGAATATTCAGATACATATGATTTTCCTGAAATTGAAAATGTCCAAAAATATTTTCTCTCATTTCAGGAGGATGTCCTTCCATAATTACATATTATGGAAGGACATTCTCCTGTATTTTGATATACAAGAGCACTTCATGCCCATTGTAGCAGCCACAAAACGTCTGCCGTCTTCTGTGCATTATATCCCAAAACATTGGGATTATAAGACAACAAAGCATAAAAAGAAAAGCCAAGGCAGGGGCTCTATTTGTAGTTCAATTTGACAATTATATCTGAAAAGACTACTTTGAATAGCGCTCCTAAACTTCATGTGTTTGCAAGCTGTGCAAGGTTGATGTGAGACCGAATGACCCTGGCTCAGTTCTGCTGTTCTCTCCTTCAATCTGCGCTCGAGTTCTTCAGCCTTTTCAATCACAGTGCTTTCAGGTCATTTTCTGGAGGCGCTAAAACCGCCACACCGCCAAGCGGAGAGGAAGCTCTGCCTCTCTGAGCCGCGGCGGGGCCGAACCTGACCATGTCCTCGGTCAGCTAGCTGAAAGCCCATTCTCTCTCAGGTTAAAGGAGAAAGCCAACCAGCCACGACACAGACAATTCCTACATCTCCCTGCCTTTCTTTTCTTCATTTAATTCTGTCTTAAGAGATGTGCCTCCTCCTCTTCTCAGTGCTCACAGCTCGGGGAGAGACAGCAAGGTGTCAGAGGGGATTAGCTGATGGAGCGGGGCCTGCCTTTCATGGCATTTTCTGCCCAAAACAGACTTTACTGCGAAAATTCCAACAGGGCACCCTGATCGTTCCAGCCAGCCCATTCAAGGGCAGACGAAGCTCTTTAAATATGGCGCTGGGCAGAACTGCTGCTTGTCACAGGTGTTCTCATCCTGAAATGTATTTTTTGGAGGGAAGGATCTTGCTGTACCCTCACAACCCCTTTCTTAGGTGCTATAAATCTGTGTAAAGAGACATAGGGCACATTCAAACACAACACAACTGGTTATTTCCCCACTAAAGCAATGCAACCCACTGGGATAAAGCCCACAGTTGATCTTGGTGTGACCTCACTTGTACCCATTTGTGTTTACTGCTGAAGGACATGACCGGTTCCACGGCAAGCACTTCACTTCAGCTTGGCTTTTATAACACAGTTGAAAAACACGTTTACTTGTTTGTTTTTTCAAGCACTTTCTCCCTGACCACAAAGCTGGTAGAAGTAACCTCAGTGCTGTCAGACTGCCATACAAACTCAAGCCAAAGAAAGAGACCTGTATGACAGAAGGTTTCTGGTATTTGTTCCACGGAAGCAACTTTTGACTGCGTAGGCAGAGACAAACATAGTGTTCGGTGTGTGTGTGTGTGTGTGTGTCAGTCACTGTGTTTCCTGACTGCTTTTTCTCTGGCCTAAAAAATACGAACCATTTCCAACAAAAAGATCACAAAGTCCACCTGCAGAGAAACATTTTTGCTAAAATTTCAGCCTTACTAAATTGGTTAAGAACAACATACAGAGTAGATATACAGGTAATAGCTGTGCTGACCTTTACAACAGTAAAAACATGCAATCAATGGGCCAGCTGGTCCCCCTCCACACCCCCCAACACCCAGTATTTGCTTTTCATGGTGATACGCAGATAATGAAGTGATCCATTAGGAACATTTTGCGCTTGACTAATGCACTTTGTGGCTTAAAGATCCCATTAAAATCAACGCTCGCAATCAAACGGCTCACTCTGAGGACTTGGCATGCAGCCATTCGGAGTTAGAAGTTCAGCTGGGCACAGTAATGGATGTAGCGAGCGCACCCTTTTGTGCAGGTGCGCCTCCGATAGCAGGACACTGCATTAGCATGGCGGATACCTCTGCCTCTCGATTAGCACTCTGATAGCATCGCACCAGTGCATCCCGTTCTACAGCTTTACCGCTGTGCCTCTGTGACTCAACCTCAGCCAAACCCCGTAACATCTCACGTTAGGCAATGGAGAGTCACCTGTCACATCCTGTCCTTCCCTCTCAACCAAAACTACGTCTAGTCAAGCGGCAGCAGTGTGGCATAGTGATAAGGAGCAGGGCTCGTAACCGAAAAGGTTGCTGGTTCAGTTCACCTCTAGGGCACTGCTGTTGTCCCCTTAGGAAAGGTACTTAACCCGCAATTGCCTCTATAAACATCCAACTGTATAAATGAATAAAACTATGACCTGTGTAAGTCACTCTGGGAGACAGCGTCTGCTAAATGACAATAATGTAATGTAGCTTCCAGGAATCCACTTCACGTCGAACCCTGTTTGTTTACCCTACTAATCTTGTTTGCAACCACCACTTGTCCTTCCCCCCAAATAACAGATGGAGTGAGCTTCGGTTAGCACTCTTACTCTTCCCCGTTTGTATGTTTTGCTGTTAAGCTAGATTATAGCATGTTCCGTTCCAAAGCACTGAAAGCCCATTATCGGTCATACGCTGAACAGTAAGCTCAAGACATAAAGTGTTCCATATAATAATGCGAAGGAACACAATGTTCAAAGGCAAAATGTGGACGGATTCAGACGGCCCTAAGGCACTCTTATCGGAAAAACAAAGGAAAGAAGGGGAAGAAACGGGAAGCGGCTCGGCGGACTGGGCTATAAAAACGGACAAAGCCGCACGCCGCTGTGTTTCCATGACAACAGATTAGGCCAGGAGGAATGAACGACAAAAACAAAAGCGGTGTCCTTGCCAACAAGAAGGTGAGGCTCGGGTGGGAAGACAGGAGCGCGAAGATCCTTCGGCCTCATCTCGCGAACGTCTGCTTGAGAGAAAGCCTTCACGTCGCAAATTCCAGAGACGGCACGGCGAATGGGAGAAATCGGCGTTTTTTCTGTGGGATGGCCGCGCAAGACCAGAAATGTGGGCAGGGCTAGTGTGGCCCTATCAGATAACAGCAGTGGGCCCCCTCGTTGCCTTCAGACTCTCGAAGGAAATAAGGGAATGTCTTTTCAGGGTCACTGATGGCAAGGAAGATTTTTGCAATTTACTTACTGTGTGTAATGGGGCCCATGAAGGTTGCTAACTGCATGATTATAAATGCATTTTATCTAATCTCAACTCCTGAATGTACCGAGGCTGTCTGGACCACTGCTGCACTGTCTACTGTCAGACGGAGTGTCCCCAAGGCCAACAGGCCATCCCATGTTAACCACACTGGAACTGATGCAATGAACTGACACCTTTTCATATTATTCTGCAATTGTCCATTGACCATCTTTTCCTAGGGTCAGGGAGTAATCTCCCATTTTTTTCCTCTAACTGGCCCTGGGTCCTGTGGTCTGGAGAATGCACCATGTTCAGCACTATGAGACAATTTTGATTGTTAAAATGCACTATATCAAGTAGAGATGCACCGATCCACTTTTCTTCAGTTGCGATCCGATTCCGATACCTGAATTTGTATATCTGCCAATACCGATACAGATACCGATACCAGAATTCTTTTTTCTTGAATATTATTATTATCTTTATTATTGTTGTTGGTGCTATTATGTGTAAGGTTACGTGAGGCTGTAGTAATCCACACAGCACTTCTTATTATAAGAGCCAAAAATATACCAAAATGCATTAAATCCAAAGCAAATTATTTTTAACTGTAGTTTAACCCTTTCGTATGTAACTTTTTTTTTTTTTTACTATGTAGCACTAGCGTACGTGTTAGGATGCATGGTTCGTTATGTTTTCATTAGCGTTATTAAGCTTCTCATAGTTTTCAGTTAGCATTTGCTGTATTTTGCACGTCATGTTAAATCGCTGTTTCCTCAAAGCTAAACTTAGCTAGAATTTTTCCAATCTAGTTTTCTAATTGCACTGGTTTTAGCATATGTGCTAAATGACTAATCACACGGTGTGACCGTACGTGCGAAAGGGTTAAATGCTCAAAAATATGTTCCCACGACTCTGTTGCATTTGACTATGTTAATGTGGTCGAAATCATCACTGAAACTCATGCAAATGGATTTTCTGATTCCCAGATAGTCTATATGAAAAAAGGAACAAATGGTTGAATCTTCATATTGAACAGCCAAATCCGATTGGACTGACAAAATTCTGAGTCGGGTACAGCCCTAGTAGCCTATTATACGCCTCTCGGAATGTTGGCTTTACACGCCTTACAATTTTCTGTCTTGCTTTTCTGTGTTTCTGGACTAAAATATCTCCAAACTAAGGACATGTTGAGTTGATAGCCAACTGTTAACGTTACTAGCTCAATCAGTTGCAGACTAATGGTCCAGCGCTCCGCCTGTACATCTAACTCATAGAATTCTGGGAGACAAAAAAAAAAAAAAATACACGGACTACTGGATATCTTTGAAGAACTGTTTACATACTAATTAATGTGCTACAAGATTTTGGCTGTGGGCTTAAAATTGCATTATTATGCTACATAATTATAATTCATAAAAACATCAGACTATGGAATCTGGATCGGTACGTGGATCGGTAATGGCCGTCCGATATCCGATGAGTGAATTATGTCAGTATCGGCACCCGATACCGATATTGGATTGGATCGGTCCCAACTCTAACATCAAGTAAAATGTGATTGAATGATTGACTGATGTCACCCACTGCATTCTGGGGACTGGAGGAGGGAAGAAAGGAGGACTACTAAAAACCAAACCCAAAACTGAAAACATAAGAACACTCCGATAAATAAGCAGATGTACCGTAGCTGTAAATGCTTTGTAACACCCACCTACAGATGCTTTAAAGGTCAGAGGAAAGCTTACTGATTGCATTGAGCTATACATCAAGCATCCATGCATCACTGGCATATCACAGAGGCAATGTGCATTACACCAACGTCACAGCATGAAAAAACTGTGAGGAAATGTAGGTTTTTCTGCTGTGAGAGCCCTCAAATATTGAGTTTGCAAGAATTAAAATGTAAATGTAATCTAAATAAAGGTAAAACATTAAATTCTAGACTTTAGGTGCAGACACCTTTTACACAGACCAGACCAGAGCAGAGTATAGCATGGTATGCCAGGTGGAGGGGTAAAGAACAGTATGAGAGGAGCAGTTCCCGGAGGGTAAAGACAGTGTGAGAGCAGCTGTGTTTTGGGGGTGTGGGGGTGTGCAGGGTACGTACCAGGCTCTGCTCACTCAGCAGGCAGAAAAGCAGAGCGTTCCCCACCTCCCGCAGGTTCTGGAAACACACCGTTTTGAGCTCAGCGTACTCCACAATGTCCTTGAGCTGGTGGTGGAAGAACTCCAGGATACCTGTGGACGACCGCAGAGAGGGGGAGGGAGGGAGGGTGTAAGCCCGCTGCAGTTCATTGAATAACAGCAGCCATGAACTGAAATAACATACACACATACACACGGGCACACACACACGCACAAACACACACACGCACATACACAAACACACAAACACACACACAAACACACACACACACACACACACACACACACACACACACACACACACACACACACAGACGACACAGACACAGACACAGACGACACAGACACACACACAGGCGCGCGCACACACACACAGACACACACACACACACACACACACACACACACACAACCACACACAACCACACACAACCACACACAACCACACACACATAAACACATAAACACTCAACCACACACATACGCACACATACACACACACACACACACACACACACACACACACACACACACACACACACACACTCACACAGACACTCACACAGCCAGGGGGAAACCAAACATCTCTAACTTGTACAGAGGACACAACAGCACAGGGATCCCCAAGGCCTCAGTCTCCATGAGGAGGAGGAAGTCAGAGCTGAGAGGCCTGGTGTGACCGCAGGCATACGGGTCACTTCCCATGCTCATGAGCAGGCTGCCAGAATGAAGCCCAATAAAGCACTGACACCTGTCCGTACACTCTCTGGGTAAGCTGGCCACCTCATTAAGCTCCTCCATTCTTAATTAGACTGAGCTCACGACTGTGGCGTGGATGAGATGAGCGATGAGTTAAGCCAGAAGGGCATCTGTAATGGCAGCTCTGGTTCTACCAAGTGTCGCAATCCACAGGAGCCGTCCCGGCACGGACTGAAATCTCAAACGGCACCGGTCGCCTTTGCTGTCTGCTGCGCGGGCACCCCTCTCAACACATCCCAGGTCCCCGCACGACCCCGTCTCCTTAACCTGCCAAAATCCATTTCACCGGTCGCCCCCCTCGACAGCGTCTCGCGGGCAACCGCATTTCAGCAGTGCCAGGACATCAACACTTTCACTGACAACTCTTAACAACTGTCAGAACAAAAACGCCTCGAGAGGAAGACAGAGACTCAGAAAACATCTTCACCTCTGAAAAGTGGCAGCTAAAGAGGGCCAGACACAGAAGGCGGGGGGGGGGGTGTCTGGGGTATTTGGACACAGGCAGAAACAGGACCCTGCGTTCTGCACTCCCTCCCATGCCCAGCTGTATAACCTCAGGCTTATCCACACTAAACAAGTGTCACAGGGACAGCTACGCTGGAAGGAACCACAGCAAAAACAACAAAGATGATACATCCTGCAGATTCAAAACAAAAGGCTTGTGTCCTCTCACCGCCTTGGCTCCACTGTCAAACTCTGGTGGTAAACAGTCATAACTGTGCCTCCCCCCCCCCCCCCCCCCCGCTGCTGCAAACAGACAGCCGGACCAACAGACAGACAGTAAGAGAAAGACGGGAAGAGAGGCTGGGAGGCAAACAAGTCAGACAGAGACAGACGGAGACAGACACGCAATAACCACAGGATGAGGGTAATAAAAGTATTGATGAGCAAGCGCTCTGAACATTTAACAATTTCACTTGTGAAACAGGGGCAGGCTGGGTGTGAAAATGCTGTATTACCACAGGGAGAGATGCAATTTAGCAATGCACAATTAAAATCATTACAGAGAAGGCACACCTGGCCAGCTCAGGGCTGTGCTGGCTCAGGTAACGGACCCTGAGCAGGTAACGGTTTTACCCTGAAATGTGTGCACAGCCTGCAGAGAGCTTCTGCTAATCAAATAAGGACATTACGGGAAAACCAGGCTTATACAAACAAAGGACCTTCAAGCAAGTCTGAAAAATTAAATTCCCTTCCTCAATGCCTGAGGACCATTCCAGATAAAGGGATTTGCTGGGCCTCACAGGAGATTGCTCTTTTGTTATACATATGTATGGACGTCCAATTGCGCTGCTCAGACATTAATGTACTTTCCAATACACTGACAAATGAAGTCGCCGCTTCACGGTCTTTACGTGACAACGCACGCACGTGTGACAAGCCCGCTCTGTGCTGAACTCAAGCTGCGTGCGCACGGCCTTCGGGAACAGTGAGGGACAGGGGGCAACTGAGGCAAGGTGGAATGTTGCTAGCGTACCCTCACCCCACAATAGTGACACAGGTCTCTCCCTCCTCCACGGCGTTTGTTCACGGAACGCGCACGCTGGATACCTGTTCAGCGCCGCTTCCCTACACTAACCTGGGGAGCCGTACTCGTGGCGAGGCAGGCGGCAGATCTTGGGCATCACCTCCATCAGGGTCTTAACGTACTGCATGATGGTGCCCTGGAGCTGTAAGGGAGGGGAGAGGCAAGGTTCAGTTACAGGAGATCTACCACAGTAATGGAATGGGCACGGTTCACTCGGAGTAGATCTGCTACAGTAATGGAATGGGCACGGTTCACTCGGAGTAGATCTGCTACAGTAATGAACAGGCACGGTTCACTCGGAGTACATCTACCACAGTAATGAACAGGCACGGTTCACTCGGAGTACATCTACCACAGTAATGAACAGGCACGGTTCACTCGGAATAGATCTACCACAGTGAGGAACAGGCCTGGCTCAGTCAGACTAGATCGTAGTTTACACCGGTGTGAGGGGAGGAACGGCTGTGTGCCCTCATTGTGTTGCTGTAATCCAGTAATCTTTGCTTCAGGACAAAAAGAATTTCTGTTTCAGCACATCTGATGTGTGCAATCTAATGGAGGACAAGCTAAGCCCCTCCAGGTGCCTCAGGCAACATCTAAGCGCATTACCGAGAGCAATCCTCATTCTTTCCCTGGCATGCCAATAGGAAGAGATGTGGCAGGTCTGCCCACTATACATGAACAATTCCATCCTGCATGAGGTTTCATCATGCCCTGTGTATCCAGGGCTACAAGTCCTGAGCCATTATCAGTGTATTTATGGAGGTTTTACACTCCCCTGGATCCATTCCAGCAGGGACAGAGGCCAACCGTTTCAGCAGGGTCAGAGGTCAAACGCCCCTCACTCTGCCTCCACAAAAGCGACATGGTTTCAAAATGTTTTTTTTTCGCATTATTTTTTCCGTTCTCTGTGCAAACATCAGTTTGACAGCACAGGAGGGATGATAACAGGAGTCAAAACAGATTATGCAACTGCTGCGTCATTTTTACGCAGACTTCTGTCCTGTCTGTTCTGCCTGTGTTTTTCCCTTTCAAGATGACTGCTGCCATAATCCAATTTCAAATGAACTCTAATTAAAAGACTGACTCGTCACAGTAAAAGGCCCTGTAGGAACTGAGAGCATCAAAACTAACAAACCTTTACACCCCCAAATAATGACTCTCCACTCTTCGCTTCATCCAAAGGTTTTATAATTACAGCAATTCCAGCCCTCAACGATCATCATTAGTGGTTATTTCAATATTCCACTGAATTGCAACCTACACAGATTAGTACACATTCTCAGACATCACATCCAATCCAGCTCTGTCAACTATAATCATAGAGGCAAAATATGATCCTTTGGGGACAGAGTACTACGTGGTGCAAACACAATAAAAAAAAACAACGAATACTCATACAACTCTCCAATCCATAAAACCTTACCCCTTACCCCTTTCAAATCATTTCATGTCAATGTTTACAAAGCTGATGAGGGCAACAAAATGAATATCAACATTTAAAAAATAACCTTTAAGTTACTTAAATGATTACAAGTTCAAATTGACATTCTTGAAGAATGCAGAAGAAATCAAGGAAGCCCAGACCTTTCCTGCCACTGACGGACCTAACTCAGACTTCTCCAAACGCTTTGAAAATAAATGGAATAAATGAACCAGGTCTCCTTGACTGCGCGAGAGAACCCAGCAGCCCCGAAGAGCCAATTCAACTCTGCATTCAGCTGCAGTGAGTGTCTCTAACTCCAGACTGAACAGCAGTTCTCCCACAGAACACCATCTTAAATCTGTACCCTGCTCCTCTATTTCTTAACGAGCACTGTCTGTTCTCACAGGGGACGAGTGAGCTGCAAAGCATCAATAATAGTTCATGATTTTCCTTACGCTCCTTTAGCTAAATACTTTGCCTACATGTAACCACCACCCTGCAGTTTCTTTTTGCTGTCTTGAGTGTCAGTTTTTCTTAAATGCGTCTCCTCCACTGGTAATATTCAACTGAATCTAGTATTTTTACATACATTTTAAGCATTTACTGAGCAAATGGCTTTGTGGTCATTGATATTTTGGATTTACAGGCTTGGCAATATTCATGTTTTGACCTTTAGCCATGCAGAGCTGAGGAGAGTCATATTAGCACAGAATGGCAGCCCTGAGTCACACACCCTGCATGAAAATGTCTAGTGTAAACTCAAGAGTGTCGGGGCCTGGTATTGCTCCTGAGACCGCGGGCAGAGATAACCAGAGCACAAACAGGTTCCAGGGGAATTCCCGGCGCGGCAGAAACTCCCATCAGAGTGTTCTGATCCGCCGGTATTTCGAGCAGAACGGAATGCTCGGCTCTTCATCTTCAGAGCCATGTGAAACTGGGTAATATCCTGCAGCTCCCACTACAGCGCCCAGCCCACAAAGGCTCCTAAGACAATACCACACGAGGCTGCGTTGGCAGCTTGCTCTCACACCACTGCTTATTCGCAATAACGGCGCCGCCTCACTCCAGAGCACATTCTGTCATGTTTGTTTCCTCGCATGTGAACACGCAGAAGTGGTGTGACATCTATCTACAGCAATCTAAGTGAGCATTAAACAACACAGTGTATTTTCAGGTTTACTGAGGGTTGGTATTTTGCCAAGCATAGTACTCAGTGAGTCCTCTCTCTTCAATGTGCTCCAGGGTAAACACGTCAGCTCTTGCCACTTGGACAGGTCACCGGTGGACAGCAGCGCGCGCGGTCATCCCTTCCGGAGTGACAGCGAGCCCTCTGGCACTCACCAGGCTTTTGACCACCTTCAGCAGCTCCTCCATCACCACGGCGATGCCCTGGTATCCCAGCAGCCTGCACATGGCCTTGATGTGGGGCGGGCCCACAAAGTTCCGGTAGAAGCCAAATATGCTGCTGTAGGCCAGGTTCAGGGCCTGTGTTTTGAGAGAGAGAGACAGAAAGAGAGAGAGGTTTTTTTAATGCATGCTGGTAAACTGAAACAGCACCTTAACATGTGACTCCCCAAGATTGGCAGGTGAATACAATAAGCATGATGAAAAGAGGACACAAAGTCAAGTAGAGCACATCAACATGGTGTTCATTTAGAAAACCACTTTAAGAGACGGGCAGAGCAGACGCTTCTGAGAGCTCTACTGCTTCATACATTTTTCCATTACATTTCTGACCACCTTCTTCTCCAAGGTTGGTGCAGTCAGAGCTTGTTCTCCATGCTAATGTAAGAGCGTGTTATCAGGAACCTCATCTCCCCACGAAGCTTGCAAACACATTACTCTGTGCCAAAGCAATCGAATGCAATTTGCTCGTGCAACCTCCAACCGACTACAGAACTCTGATCACTACAATGGGGGCCAGACGTGGGGTCATGATCTCAGTTAAACTTGCCATAGCTCTTTCAGGAAGGTCAGTGCAATCTAAATCATTTCCCTGACAACCACACTGACAGTAGGTGCGAATTAGGCCGGCTTCTCAGAAAATGCCTTTCTGAAAGACCTTCCCCTTGTCCAGCTCTCTCCACAGAGGGACCTGCATTACAGAGCTCAGAAAATGGTCTCTAAGCCACTCTGTTTGAAACCTCTGTCTGAGGAAGAATGGAGACATTGAAAAAAACACGACTACAGATTACATCTCATGGCTTTTATGCAGGCAACACAATAAGTGTGTTAACTATTTCCATATATCACAGTATCAGAGCTACTGCCACAATGTGCTACTGAACGCCTCTGCAAACGCTTTGTGGTGATTCCCCTTTACAGACAAGGCAAGGTGAATTATTATATGGTTTCTCATGAAAAGGATAAGAATCAGCTTTCACAATTTAAAATATATATTTTTAAACCTTTACAGCATCAGATGAAAAATGAAGAATAGACTTTATTGTCATTGCACGGTGGAGGTGCAACGAAATTGTGGAGAGAGCCTTGAGCCGCTGCGTCCGTACGCGCCGCCATCTGATAAAGAGGGATGATTATGTAGCCGAGGTAGAAACTGTTTGGAAAACTTGACCAGAACAGTGGGGTTAACACTTATTCAGTAAGTGCCACAGGATGTTCAATGTCAACTGTCGCCTCTCCACCTCAGTTTAAAGTCACGTCCAACAAGCGGCACCTTCTACAGCACACTGCCCCCATTGCTGCAGCAGAGGGGAGGAGCGCCCCCTACTGGTCCACCTACACCACTTCCATCAGCAAGCTGCTTTTCCTAGTTCCTTTCAAATCCGAGCACCAACCATCCCCAGCTCCCCTGAGACGCAGCTGTCCAGCATGACAGGGCTAAGGACCGCTACGGCTGCTGCAGGGGAAAAAAGAGGTGCGATTTCCACAGTTAGCAGTGGCAGATGTGGCTGAATTCAGACGATAAAAGACCTACTTCCATACTCAAATAAATCCTTTTCAGACTTCTGCAAGATCCATATGTTTAGCCTGAATTATTAAAGTGACATTTTTGGGAAGGAAAAAAAAAAGCCTACCCATAGTCATGCAGACCTTTCCAGCTTCATCTCAATAAACCCTTGTAACAATTAAAACAAGAAAAACAATCCTTACAGCAAAAACAGTCCACCTTCTCTCACTGATGATAGCAGTATGAAAGAACCTAATGTGCTAAAGTCCTAATCCCTGGAGAGGTGCTGACTCAGGGTCAGCCCTCAAAAGCCCTGAACCTAAGCACCTGTATAGGCCAGTCCTGACCTGGGCTACTCCCAGGTCAGGACCTGGTGCAGGGGAATGAGCAGTGGCCACACCAGCAGCTAGACCTGTGAGAGTATGCCAGCGCCTCACACCACACAGAGGAGGGGGGGACTCCAGGCAGCCAGCTAATGGGGAGGAGAGGGGCTCTGCTGCTACCCTTTTCTCTCATTCACTGGCTCCTCTCCCCTCCCACAGCGAGGCAGATCATTAGCGCTGCGCTCAGTCTTTGTGCTGCCTCTGCTAAGCGGCCACCACTGCTGCTGCTGCTGCCGCTGCTCCAGTCAGGAAGCTCTCCGGCTCCCGTTCACACGCGCAGGGAGCAGGTGGCGAGGAGAACAGCCCCGAGACCCTGATGGGGGGTGACGTGCCGGGAAGATCGGCTCCAGGGGAGCACCGCTGAGGGAGGGGGAGGGGAGCCGAAAACACCATCGCCTGAACGCCCGCTTTTCCCGCCTTCCCCGCTCCACTCGTCGCCTGCGATTACAGTAAGTCTCTGATCTCCGCTAACCTCCCCCCGATCACTGACGGACAGGTGTCAGCCAGGGCTCAAAACTTACCCTCAGCCGTTACTAATGACAACAGAGAGAGAGAGACAGAGACAGAGAAAGAGAGAGTGGAGTTCTGAGGGTTCTGAATTGTACGTTGTGACTTAATGAACCGGGGAGGGCTGGGGAAAGGGGGAGAGAGCCGGGAATCTCAGCAACATTAAGCAAACCGTAAACAAAGGCGAAAAAGTACAACAAGAGAACGGTACACAAAAGTAGCTCCTTTGTCTGGACTGCAGGGGGGGGTATGAATTGGAACGCTCCCAGCAGCTGTGTCAGAGCTCTGCACACCTGACCGGCTCTGATCGCAATCACACCTCTCCTGATGGCTGAATGGTAATCACCACACACACATCCCTCTGCATACACATTTAATCACTGCTGCATCCGGCAATTCACAGGCATCCACCAACTGCAAACTGCTGGAAACTGCAATTAGCAGGCATAATTAAAAATATTTCACTGCCATGAGGGGTTGCAAACTGAACTACTATTTTTTGAAAAATGTGAAGGTGGTTTTATGTGTGGATAACACACTTAAAACTCACAAACAACCTATGATACCAAATGGAAATGTATTTTTAAATTGGAGTTGATCTTATCCAGGGAGCTTTACAAGGCCAACTCAAAAAGAGGCACAAAGTCATGTCTGAGGTAAACCCTAAAAATCATTTATTTCATGTGAAAAATATTTTAAAAATCAATGCATGCTACATCTTTTTTTCCCCTAACTGGATGTGTATGGGTCACAGACCCAGAGCACTACATATGGTCGGGTTCTGAGGGAAAGCTGGAATCACAGGAGCAATTAAAACAGGGACAGCTGGTGAGGGAACCGCAACGTGACCACAGCCACAATAGCAAGGACCGCAAACGTAACTGCAAAAACAATGGAGGTTTGCCTTTATTTGGTTTCTCCCCGGCCCCGCCTCCGTGACCTTCACGTGTTCTCTTAAGTCACATGACCCATCAATCGATGGTTGACTGAACTGGTAAACTACCCACCTGCCGGCTAGTATGAATATGACCAGAAATCAGCATACAACCACAACTGATACAGGCAGTGCTCTCTGGGAACATTTGTAGTAAACTAGATTGTATGGAATTGAAATCCTGTTTTCCCACAGATACAATGCCAAGTGTGGTTTACCTTCCTAACCACAGGCTAGAAAGAGAATTTTGGGTCCACGATTCAGAAAGTGTTAATACTTGACTATCTGTACGTTAGAATGTACTTTGGTTTGAATGTCCTTGCACCTGAAACACAGCATAAATGTTATGACAGTATGACACAATGGGTTAGAGCTCTCTCAAAGCAGGATGTTAGGAATGGCTACAGGGCTAAAGTAGAAAAATACACAAACTCAGAATAAATAAAGGAAAAAAGAAATAAATCATTCTGCTCTTCTGTTCACAAGCCCACTGAAGGAGCACAACAAACTCAAATAAGGAACACAACGCATATAAAACATTTTAATAGATTCTGTGGCCTTTTTAGACTTTTTGTCTTGGCTGATGAGGCTGGCTGGCCTGCTCTCATTCTAACTCCCCAGCCTCTTGCTGTAAAGCAGATTTTCTGCCTTAAAATAATAAAACACACCGCTGTGAGGGAGAACAGTTGTGAAACAGAGCTTGACCAAAAAATTTTACATTTATTAAACGTTTTATTAAACTTTTTGACTTGAACACACTTATTTAAAGGGACTTTTTGTCTTCCCTTGAATTTTCATAATTCATCCAGTTATGAATTTCTTCTTTCTCCAAAAAGTCTCCCTTTAATTCAGACATCACCTAGAGCTGTCTAGAGCTGTCTGTCAGTCAGTCAAACAAAATCACTCACCCATTTTAGACTGTCAATAGATCACCTACACTTCTTTTCATATTTGAAAAGAAACATATGCTATTTTCAGCAAGAAGCACAACGAAACGGGTTAGGCAATGCAATGCAGCTTAGAAAGTTGAAAATATTTAACTTTATATTAAAAATATTCACTAGCCAACCGCGGGGGTGATCCAGAACCTGCCAGAACAGAGAAGATGGAGCATGAAGTCTTAGTTCAGCAACAGTCATTTCAGTCCCTATAATCACAGTTCCACAGACTCCATGAGAGCACCCGTCACCTGTCATTAGAAATGCACTAATATGGGACGTTAGTCTGATAACACAAATCCCATCAGCTTTCCCTGGAGGAGGAAAAAAAATGACATTAATAGGATACGCAACCTGGAACTACCACGCCATCTTTCAGTGTCAATAACCCGATATAATCTCCTTTCACGGGGAAGGATTCAGCAAATACCACAACAAGGCAAGCGAAATATGTCAAATCTCATAGAATAATAATGACAGGCCCGACACAACTCAGACAGCATAAACTCCATAAACCACGCCGGTGTTCAGCTGAAATGCTCCACTGTGCCAAACTTAACAGTTACAGACAGATACTCTGAAATTCTGAAAGAAATAAATTAAAAACACTGACATGGGGTGGTTAGGGAAAAAAACGCACCAGAGTTTGATTTATTAGACAGCTTCTTAAACCTCTCTGATACAAATCAAGCCATTGATTGGCTTTACTTCACATGGAGTTTATGGGAAAAAAAACTACACACACAAATGAATAATGCCTACAGTCTTGACTGGACTCTGTTTCTATATTCTTCTCTATTCACATGTTTTTTTAAAAAAAAAAAAAAAAAAGAATAATAAAGAGATGTGTATATTGTTCAGTAAGAGCTACTCGTTATAAATCTGAAAAAGCAGCCAGCCATGGGTTTTTTTTTTTATGTTGTTTTATTTAGGAGAAAAATACCAATAAGGGTTATGGCGGAGATCCAGGAGAGCTTTTAGCCTCCGGCTAACTGCACGTGTCACCATCAGAATGGAACTGCATGCATCAGACTGATTGCTTGATACCAGCTTTTTCAGCCAAAGTATCATCTATAGGAGAGCAGAGCCTCGCGCCGCACGCTACCTGTAAAAACAGCTCCCTGAAGAACAATCCTGCTGAATGCTTAGAGTGTGAACACCAGCACAAATCCCTGTCTCTGCAGCTCCGAAGCCCCCGGGCCTTCCTACAGCCGCCATCACCGCGACCGCTTCACCGCCAAATTCATCACCGAGCGAGAGCCGGGGCCCGGCCGGAGCAGGACGGGTGGCGGGATGGGCATCGCCGTGCGGGACATCACGGCCACCTCAGCCACCGTCACCTGGCCACCCTCCCCTGGCTGCGCGGGTGGCTTCTACAGCGTCCTGTACCACCCCAACTGGAACGGGCTGCTGCTGGGCTACGCCCGGGGCGGCCTCCTGCGTGAGGCGGTGGTGCCCCCCGGACGCACCTCGGCCAGCCTGGTTAACCTGAGCCCGCAGACCGCCTACGTGCTGTGCGTGGCGTGCCGCCCGGGGCGGCCCGGCGGGGAGCAGTGCCAGCTGTTCCACACGCTGGAGGAGAGCGGTGCGGAGCCCAGCGGGGGCAAGGAGCTGGCGCTGGGCGTCTGGCTGGCCAGCACCGTGCTGCTGCTGCTCATCGGCGCCGCCCTGCTGTACGGCTGCCTCCGCTCCTGGTGCCGCTGGGGCCGCGACCCCGCCGACACCGCCCAGTCCCCCCGCGGCCACGGCGGGAAGGGGCCCGTGAGACACCCGTACTCCCCGAGCAGTCCGGAGGGTGACCCGCAGCCGGACACCGGCCCCCTAGAGAGCCCCTGCGGTTTGGCCGGGAGCGCCCCCATCTCTGACCCCGGCCAGGAATCAGTCCCGCTGGCCGTACGGGCTGTGTCAGAGGGAACCCCTTGAGACTTTCATTCCAGGTTTTCCATTACAATCCATCTGCTTCTGCCACTGCCTGGGCTTAAAGCAGGGTTACAGGACAAGCTCTTTAAAAATGGGGACAGACTACATGTGGTGGCAAATGACTTTACCCTCTTCAGAAGATGCCATCAATTGTGAACTACAGAGTTTAAAAAAACTGCTGCAATTTCTAACTCCTTAAATCTATGGTCAAACGGCCCATACTTTTCTGCACTGCTCATAACTGTGAACCATTTTCAGTATTTTGAAAAATATGTAAAATGTCTGTCAACACGAAAAAATGGAACTTTCACTGTAAACTTTATAAGCATTTTCAACTACAAGTATATCACAGCTGATTTGATTTGCCCTGTATGTGCATCACCAAAATAAATAACTACCCTGCTAATACCTCCACAACATCTTTATACAACTGTTTTAATACGTAAAGTGCCGATAATAGCTTTATATTACATTACAATTGCTTTTATGCAGAGAAGTTTACATACCTTACAACTTTTACATGTTCTCCATTTACACAGCTTGATATGTGCTTAGGAAATTCAGATTAAGCACCTTTTGAAGGGGTACAATTGCAGTGCCCCTTCCAAGAATCAAACCAGCAACCTTTTAGTGACCTGTGTGCTAACTGCTAAACCACACTGCTACCTTTCACAATAACAATTACAGTGTTGGGTCTGGGGGCCTGCATGCTGGTCTCGTTAAAGAAGCATTCAGACTAATTACAGTTTTATACACTCACAAAACATTATTTCAACTGTACAAAATGCAGTTACTCACATGTAAGAGCTTATTCTTTTATGTCAGTAGACACACTTGGACACATAGGCTACGCCTGACATTAAAACTACTGTTATAAAATAAGTGCAAAAAAATAAGTCAGGTTACACTAAACAATCTGGACCACATTACCTCACAACTAAAGCACTAGCCCAAAGTAAGCCTGCCCAATGTTCCCTGAATACTTCTGAGAAACTTGGCCTTGAGCTGTTATTCATTATCCCGCTTGAAGAGAACGTAGTCAGTCTGAGAGTTGATTTTACATTAAAAAAATGCATTTCTAAACACAAGTGTCAAATTTTCACAAGTGCAAAGCCACGCCACAGTTTTGCACTGTTTGTCTGTTCTGACGAGAGAAGGCGAAGGCCGCTGAAATCGCATCTAATAAAACAATCGGCACGTGGAGGCCTACTTGCAGTATGCGTTAGCATTGTACTTGGAATGATACAGTCCTTAAGTTGTACACAAGTGCTTTGCACTTTCATGTTGATCTAGGCACACAACTGTGATCTCAGCACTATGTTTAGCACTAGCTCTTGCTCGTGTGCGGTTAGCGGTGTCCTGTTTGCGCAGCTTCTAATGCCACTTCATTAGATGCACTGTTTAAGTGGCTCTGGATAAGCGCGTCTGCTAATTGGCAATAATGAAATGCAATGTAATGACACATGTCAGAGAGTGTGAGGTGGCCCCTCTGCAGCTTTAAAGAGCAGGCTGGGGGGGACGAGCGGGGAGGGCAGGGGGGGGATGGGGGCGAGGCCTGATGTCAAAGCTCTTTCAGAGCCGCCACGGCCCACTATTACGCCAGTGCTGCACTTTGCAGAACCATTTTGCCACACGCAAGGACGTGATATGTCAAAGAAAGGGCTCGGCAAATTGGATCGGCAGCGTTTTTCTCTCTCTCATTGAGCAAGAGGTGCACTCTGCCGACAAGGGATGCAGTTCACCCCCAGAAAGAGCGTCCTGGCCCTGGCCAAGCTCGTAAGCCGGTCAAGAAAATACAAGGGGAAAAAGAGTTGAGGACTCACCACAATCTGATAATCAACTTTTAATATCTCACTGTAACTCAGTGCTCTGAACACTACCCAAAAAAACAGAAATAAACTTCTATTAAGCCAGTATACATACACAAACGCACACAGGCAAACACTTCTGAGCTACAGACCTTGTAAGGAAACAAACAAATGACAACAGACGAAAACTAAATATCTGATCATGTGCTGCTGCTACAGTGCAAGACTTTCATACGTACTCTATGTTCTGTTTTCAGTCAAACTTTGAGAACCGTATCAATATTTGATAGCATGTTTATTAAATACCCCAGTGACACTGAAACAAAATTCACAGCTGAGATATAGATGACTGTCACTAAAGCAAATTTAATCATTAGCCATTCGCGAGACACACGTTCCCCGTCCTCGATGGACGTTAACGCTGGCACACCTGAGGTTCCCAGCGGCCTGTTACGGCTGAATTCAGCTAGAGTTGTCAAACAATACTGCTGGGCTCTTTGCATTGACTTTTCTTCTCATTTGTTCTCCGTTTCAATAAGCGACTCCCCTTCCTTCCCAAACTGACCGAGTGGAAGCCGAGGCACACTGGGACCATAGCGGCTGCGTTTACACTCAGTTTGGCCACTCCACACAGGCTCTTTCCCCGCCACTCTGCCCCCTAATATTCCGCTTCACCCAGCTGATGCCACAGCCACTTGACCAGGGCACAGACATTGCTCAGACCACGCAGCATATATCCTCTGACAACAAACACACGTTCCACGTCGATCTCCCTCAAACACATGAGGCCTAAACCGAGAAACACTTCCGCTTGCGTTGCAATGCATGGTTTAAGTGCTTAGACTTGGTGGCTGGCGGCTTGGACTGTGAGCATTGCTGATCAAGGCAGGGGGCAGGGAGTTCGTGACCAGCCAATGAGGTGGCAGTGGGCGTGTCTATAGGAGGACTGAGGGTCCACATAGAAGGAGGCGGGGAGAGGGTGGTCTCGTCACTGACCTTCGACCCATACAGGTACTGCGGCTGGGCGTTGGGGGGCTTGTCTCTCTGGAACTCCTGGGAGAAGGGCAGCACTGTGCGCACAAACCTGGAGGGAGAGAGAGCGTGGGGGGACAGGGAGGGGCACAGAGAGAGAGGGGGAGAGTGAGCAGAGGGAGGGAGACAGACAAGGGGGAGAGAGACAAAAACTCAGTCTGTCTGGCTTTCTCAAAACAGTCGGGAAGGCCATCTGTCTAAAACCGTATTGATTTCCTCTGCTGCCTCGCTGGGCCCTCATAGACAAGTGATGCAGTAATCTCTTCACTTTAAACACAGAAATGAAATGTTTGATCTCTCGTGCACACACACGCGCACACACACACACACACAGTTCCCGTGGAGCCGTCAGTCTGTAATTGACAGGTTAATGGGACTCAGACTCAACAACCTCCACACGAGGAGGAACAAGAAGACAGCCAGAACTGGCCAAAGGGAACTGTCTGACCACACTGATGAGCCATGGAAACCGCGCTGACTGCAAACACCAGCATGACGGAATTAGAGGAAGGGAACAAGTTGTTTAAAACAACTGTGCAAGCATTGAAGTGACAATACCAATAATAATTAATCTAAGCAACAGTCAAACTGAGGCTAAGGGAAGAAGGAAGTCCCTTTCATTTCTGCCAAAGACAGATACTCTGAAATTCTGAGCCAAAGAGCTCCAAAACATCTCATTTCTCCTTCTCCTTCCAGTTTCTGTATTCCACGCAGCAGGAGACCTGTCAGTCAAACCCTCACACCTTTCAGTTTGACGACCTTGCCCAGAGAGCTGGTGCAGGAATCGGTAATGAGCTGTTAGGAGAGGAGGCGCAAACATCTGTGGGAAATCAATGCGCTGAACTGTCTTTTCGACAGTTGATCTGTGGTTGCCCCCCTCCCCATTATGCACTGCCACTCATTTAAAGGCCGGCTCCGCCTTCACGCGGCCACACTCGAGACCACTCAAAAGTTCTGAGCTTTAGAACCGGGCACACTCCCGGCTTCAGACGCAGGACGTGGGACGAGCCCTCAGAGAACAGAGCTGAAAACTGCGCTTTTCAAAAAAATGGCCCCCTAACAAAGGCTGACGAGAATGACTCCTCTCCCGGCTCGCATACACAGCCAGCCACATGCTGTGGTGCTCAGAGGAAAATGGCACTTGCTTCAGCGCAACAATGTGGAAATGGGTCAGGCGTTGCCTTCTGCTCCGATTTATAACTGCGCTTATGCTGGATAATAGGGACAGTCTTGGGCGGCCTCTTCCTTTCAAGTGCGTGCCGCTGCGCTGATTAAAAACCCCGGGTCAGGCAGAGGCCAACAGCCGAGGTGCGGAGCGCTTTTCTGGCAAAACGACAGCCAGCTCCCCGCGCCCGTCGGAAAGAACAATAACGAGCACCGGCCGCCAATCTTCAAAGCGGCTCTAGTTCCCATTTCTGCACCCCGCCCCCCCCCACCATCTTTAACACCGAGTCCTTTCGCTTCATTTGATCTGCTGTGATGGCTCAAAGGCATATTCTCCGTGGATCTTGGTATGAAATCAGTTCAGGTCTGGCCCAAAAATCTTTAGGAATGACATTCAAGTGCAAAATAATTGAGTAGGTTTATTGTTGAGTAAAAGAGTTAAGTTATTATAAGAGGAAAGTGAAAGAATTTGGCAATAACAGGCCATTCAGCCAAGCCAAGTACATCAGCAGTCCATAATTGGCTATGTAAAGCTCTTGTGGATGACAAAAACCTATAGAGTCTTTCATACTTCTAATTAACATTGATAGTGTAAACACTACTTTGCCTTAGACACATTACAGATTGCAGTTCTAATGACCACAAGTTACAACTGTAATGTTCCAAACTGCTGATTGGTTAATGTTCAAACAACACAGCTGGAATCAACCTTGATGCTTGAGCAAACACAACTCATAATGCACTACTACATGCATGTCATTTTTTTTATTACAAGTATTAACGATCTAACTCCATGTTTATTTCGCAGATGTAAGCCTGCTACTTTGAAAGCAAAGGGAGTGTGAAAATTAAAATGATAAAAATAAATAACATAAGTGAGGTTCCCTGACTCATATTGTGCCTTTAACAGTCTGACGGGATAACCGCGAGGTGTCACGTTGAGCCTCGAGCCACATTGTGCGATATGAACACAGGTCATCTCTGCTCTGCACGGTGAAGTTTCATAAGTGTTATCAGCAACTTTAGCTGAAACAGTCAGATGTAACCCATAAGACATAGAATAGCTGGATTTTATTAAACAAACACTAGATGTTCACCTTGTTAATACCATCTACTTCTAGTAGTACTTTGTACTACTGACTATCCTAATGTTACCTCATTGTTACGCGTGTGGTCATGCCACATCAACCTACGGGGTCAGGTGTCTATGGATGTTATTACAGTTTTAAACACACTTCTTATGGGACTGTTCGGTTGCTCTATCAATGATGGAACTGGTCTCTTCCAAACAGAAGGAGCTGTTAAGCCAGGCTGGAATAAGCCTAGCTGATCAGTGTCTTTTTTGCCCCGTTGACCTAAAGCGCAAAAGGACTTGTGGAAATGCTCGCATACCCTCTCTTCTCCATGCACACGGGAATGGAAAGGGGGACTAAACAGAAATATTTAATAAAACTACAAAACTTAAAATATATGGACAAAGGTATTTGGCCACACCTGTTTTTCAGGGTTTGGGCTAGGCCCCTTATCTCCAGTGAAGGGCAATTATAATGCTTCAGCATACCAAGACATTTTGGACAATGCTATGCTTCCAACTTTGTGGCAACAGTTTGGGGAAGGCCCTTTTCTATTCCAACATGACTGTGCCCCAGTGCACAAAGCAAGGACTATAAAGACATGGTTTGATGAGTTCGGTGTGGAAGAACTTGACTGGCCCGCACAGAGCCCTGACCTCAGCCCCATCACGCACCTTTGGGATGAACTGGAACGGAGATTGCGAGCCAGGCCTTCTCATCCAACATCGGTGCCTGACCTCATAAATGCTCTACAGAATGAATGGGCACAAATTCCCACAGAAACACTCCAAAATCTTGTGGAAAGCCTTCCAACAAGAGTGGAAGCTGTTATAGCTGCAAAAGGGGGACCAACTCCATATTAAAGTATATGTATTTGAATACAATGTCATTACAGTCCCTGTTGGTGTAATGGTCAGGCGTCCGAATACTTTTGTCCATATAGTGTATATCTAATTTCCACACATTCCATACATCTGACAGCTCACTGCCTTTCCAGCATGCCCGTTCCCATGGGAACAGCAGCAGCCGCTCTTTGGCAGACAGAGGCCGGGTGGGGGCATCTGTAGATTACCTGTTTGTGGAGCCGTTGTAGCAGTAGTTGGGCAGGAAGTCGTAGTTGAGCTCCCAGAAGACGTGCAACGTGACCCTGCCGTAGGGGGCCGACACGTTGTGGTTGGCCTCACGGAACATGGCGTTGAAACTGTCCAGGGTCAGGAACTTCCCCAGCAGCCGGTGGGTCATCCGGTTGATCTCCAGAAGTCCGTCCAGTTCCTGCAGGGGAGGTTGCTACTGGTGAGTCAGCCTGCAGGTGTATACCCAGCCTCTAAGCGCCCACTGAACTTGACGCGCTTTTCTACTACTCTAAGCCAACATAAGACAAGTCCCGAAGCCCAAAACAGCAGCAGGAGAGCTCCATTCAAAATTGAAAGCAGCATTTATATAACACCTCTAATTTGGAACTTCCCAAAGCATGAAAGCTAAGAGTGAAATTAAAGGCTGACTTTCCCTATGCAGTGAGGCACTATGTATGAGATGTGAGCCTACGGCAGTGCAGAGCAGAGCTGCTGTAGTCTTCTCTGCAGTGGCCATGTTTGTTTTTTTTAAGCAGTTAGCTGATCCCGTCTTCATTTAAGAGTTGTGCTACCTTTTATGGTCGTAAAATTTGCTCAGACCACACCAGTGACATTTACACATTTGGTCCTGTGTGTTTAGCAGCAAGATGAAGTTGCTTGGAGGTGAGCTGGATAAGGCTGGAATCTCAGAGGAAGCTGTGGGGGAGGAGCTGTGGGAGGAGCTGAGGGCGGGACTGGGGGGGGGGGAGTGGCTGAGGGAGGGACTGGGGAGTGACTGATGGGAGTGGCTGGGGGCGGGGCTGAGGAGGGCTGGGGGAGTGACTGAGGGAGTGGCTAAGGGCGGGCTGGGGGAGGCGCTTGGGGGAGGAGACAGACAGACGCACCATGATGGAGGTCAGGTCCTCGCTCTCAAAGCGGTTGATGGCCAGCTCTAGCGATTTGTACATGGCTGCAGAGACTCGCTGGGTGATGAGGCGATTCAGGTCTATGGAGCGGCCCAGGAGCTGTGTAAAATATAAATTAAATAGATAAAGACAGATCGTGGAATGAAGCTAACAGCCTGCAGTAAGGGCACCCAGATAACACATACAACAGTGGACCTGCACAGCTGTTCCTCAATTCTAATGCTCACAGCTGCCACCTGCTTAGGAAGGAGCAGTCTGCGGTGGCACTGACTGCACATGGAAAGCTAGACAAAACTCCAGCTGTCTTCAACCTGAGGAACTACACAAACATTTGCAGCAATGATTTAACTGAGCTTTCCACAAAAATTAGATGAAGAAGTACTTAAATAAACTAGCTTATGAGATAATGTTGTGGTTCCAATATACTTATAAACATTAACTATCTTTACCAATTTTTTTGGTAGATGGCATAAAATATATGAAATGATATGAAACATAGCTAACTAACCTTAGCTAGCTAGTTTACAACAAATAAGCTGACATAAGTTATGATAGTGTAGTTTTCATGACTGAACATACCTCTAGAAATAGTAACATGGAAAACACTGACAAACAAAACGTGTGTGTGTGTGTGTGTGTGTGTGTGTGTGTGTGTGTGTGTATGTGTGTGAACGAGCAGGCGTGCTAGCCCTACCTGCACGTGTTTCTGCTTCAGCAGGGTCTCGTATCTGTTGGTGGCAGGCCAGGGGATGTTGGCTCCCTGGTTCTTGCAGTCCGCTCGCAGGCGTTTGTCCAGGAGCAAGCTGAAACCGAAAGGCAGTGCAGAGGACACACATGTTTGAGCAAAGTCACACGGGCCACCAGACGCAGTCACCTCTACCCAAGCAATGATTAATCACTCGAATGGCCAAAACACTTTACTGGAGGTTTTGTGGAGACTGAACTATGTTTGCTTGACAGATGTCTCTGCAGCCCTGAATACAAAGTAAGCTATAATTCATTTAAATGAATTAATCTATGTGGAGAGAAAAGCTTCCAAGAAATGAAATGCAATGGCAGCAAGGCTGACTACGTCATATACATGAATATAAGCAGGACATTTTCATTTTGAAAATGATATTGGGGAGAAATCTATTATATATGTATGTTGTTATTATTTTTCACATTCAAGGACTGAATAGCATCTTGACCTGAACACCCTTCCCCCCGGGATGAAAGAGAAGACCTTTCTAAGGGGGAGAGGTGGACATCCGCGGGCAGATCTGACCTTAGCAAAGGCCAGGCTTCAGAAGTTCGCATCACAGCCCATTTCAACAGCATACTCAGCCATCCACTCTAACCCTCTCCAGAGCCTCCCTGATTTACTCTCCGCTTCCCCCGTGCGACTGCCAATCACTGTCCTCCCGATTCTTTCATTTTCCCCCTGCCCTTGCTGTCTGCTCTGACTCCACTTCTCCGGCTTCACTCCCACTGGAAGTTAATTGCCTGCTGGCACGACACAGCTAGCTGCTAGCTGGCTGCAGGTGAGGTACAGCACGTATTGCTGTTGCAGACAACAGCGAATGAAATGGTGGGAGAATGCATTTAACATTTTTGCAGCTGTAAATCTGTCATTAATTTTACCGTAAAAGGCCAATTCATTACATTTGTTGTAGTGTACCTGGTACTTAGCTAGCCTGTTTTGCAGACATTTTTTAGTAACACATACTGTTACACATCTCACAGACTGTTTCAAAATGTTGCTTTGGTGACAGGTTCTTTAGTTAGCCAAAGCATCTGACATCAATGCACCACTTACAAAAACTTGCATGTATTGGCAACCTGCAAAGTATCACAGGCTAGCTAAGTAACCAGGTACACTACATTGCACATACCAATCCCAAGATGCGCTTTAGATATTACTACTACTAGACTACTAGCCGCTATCTTTGAGACTTCGCGGCTAGTTAGATTGGCATGACATTATAAACATATATGTACACAAGAGGACTGAGCAGCATTGCAAGAGGTGACAGAAATTGAGTCTTCGCCTGCATCCCAAGCAACACACTCTAAAATGGTCTTGGATCAGTAACGGCCAAATGACACACAGTGAATGCTATGTACGATGGCCTGAAAACTGATCTCAGAACCTGCATCATCTAAAAACCCGTGGCTCAGCCATGCACTGAGCTGTCTTCCCGGAGAGCCAGTCTTCTTCAAAAAAACATCAACAAGGTCACCCCGTCCCAGCATCCATAAATCATTCATACCAAAGAAGAGGACGAAACATACCTTCCGGCTAGAATCTTGTAGTAGGCAAATATTTGGTCGGCAAGCTTGTACACAAACTGGTCAAAGCACAGGTTCACCTTCAACAAAATCAACAATGTATAAATACCTAGAAGTATATGGACATCAACTGTAATATCAAGAGGGATATGGCTTTTTCTTGAGAATTCAACATAATCTCTCTCAAGTGTTTAGATGTTCTGGCGACACAGAAAGCAGAAGCATAATCAATTTGAGATGCTACAGAATAATTAACGTAGGCTTAGCCACCAGTCTCAGCTATAAACTGTCTGATAGCCCCAGTCTCCACTATACTTTGTAAGTCTGGGTGAAAATGGATGTTTCTGAGGACACTGAATGCAAACATGCAAAAAATAATGGGGAAAAAAAAACCCTGAAGGATTCAACAGCTAAAAGGTTCATCTTACGTTCAGCTTTTGCTCTTCTCTCATGAATGCAGGTTTAGTTTTTTCACAAATTGTGCTGTATGTGTTGAATATTGTGTTGAATTGTGTCACCGTTAGGAAAACAGTTTTCCCCTCGCTTTGTCTGGCGTCTGAGGGTTTTCGAACGACGCCCTGAAAGCAGGCCGTACCTCCGCCTCGATCTCGTCGTACAGGAACTGCTTCTTGAACTTGGTCAGGGCGTAGTGTGCGCTGTCGTTGTACAGGTCCAGGGGATACAGCACGTATCTGCGGGGATGGGAACGGACAGCGCTCACTGTGAGAAGCTCCGTTTTTGGTTCAGGGAAGCTGAAGCCCGCCTCGGTTCAGAGAACTCTGCGGTTTCCTAACGCCGGGTCTCCGGGTTCGTTCTCGTTATGGCCGGCGCTAACCGCTTTTCGTTAGAAAAAGAAAACGTTCCTCTACTTCGTCCTCTTTCTTTAAATCAACAATAATTCCATTATTGTCCTCTCAAAAGCATACACAATTACAAGCTGGCTTTGCGGTTATTACAGTTATTACACAAATTTCAAGCATCTTAGAGAATTAAGATTCCTTTTTTACATTCTCCAAACCAGGGTCCTTAATGTATTGTGTTCACACCTTTTTTACTTTTGAAGGGCCTGTCTGAATTTCTGGAGAAAATGGTAGACTCCTTGTGCTGCTTTATACAGACATTTGTTCTAAATTTAATAAAAAACGTGAAACAGGGTGAAAGTCTTGCAGGAAGGTAATGGCATTTAATACTACTTGGGCACGGCTTTAACAAGCTTCTGACTCATCTGTTCATCAGAAACAGTCATTAAGGTCAAGGACAGATATATCTGCTTCTCCAGAGTCTTGCAGTCTAACTGTGAGCCCTTATTTAACTTGCGTGATTTTGTGTGTGTGTGCATGTGCGTGTGTGTGTACTGTGTTTTTGTGTAGTGTTTTCTATCTGTGTATGTGTGGTGTAGTCTAAGAGTTTCTGAGTATTGAGCTTTCTGTGTGTGTATGGTGTAGTCTGAGGGTCTCTGCAAAGTGTAGTGTATATCATTCTTGTCCATGTGTCTCTGTCTGGATGCCTGAACTCTCTGTGTCTCTGTGAGGCTCTTCAGCATCTCTCTCTCTGACTCTGGCCTCCTGCACAAACAGCTCTTCTGGTCTGACATCCGCACTAACAAACTTCACACAGTGCTGCTCACACACACATGTATTACATGAGCCAGTACGCTCCCTAGAAGACAAGCTCCAATGGCTGCAAGAGATCCACAAAAACGAAGCAACGGCTGCATCAGAGCTGACTGCAATGAAGTGCGGACACCCCGAATATGTTGTGTGCAAGCTTGTATTTCAGCTGTCCTTACGGATGCTACACTTGAACAGGGAAACTGCTACACTAATTTATATCAATAAGTGACCAGTTACAGTGCTTGCCTTCATTAGTGGTAAACATGTTGTTGATAAGTACAGATGGAACAATGGCAGAATAATGGAACACCTCCCAGCCATATATACAAGTTAATGTTCCTCAGAATACTAAGCAGTACAAACAACACATTTTGATACCTGCATTTGGAGGACCACAGACTTTTATCAACCCAATTAAGAGCAGCTGATGGAGCTCTTAACATTATTTAGGCTCTGAGTGAATAAGGCCTCTCTTGTTGTACAGCGATCCGTTTTAGCCATTTCCTCAAAAAACTTTAAATAGCAAGAGCTCTGGTCTGACCAATCAACACTGCTCCTTCTCCCATCCCCTCCCTTGGGGGGCAGAGTAAAAAGGGCCTGAGATTCAGTAGGTTAAGCTTCGCGCGGTGGTTAAGAGCCCTTACTCCATCATGGACGCCTCCTTGGTCTCCAGGATGTGGTCGGTGAGGATCCAGGGCATGGACATCTCGATGGGGAACTGGATCCGCCGGCCCATGGTGAGCTCCAGGAAGAACTCCCGGAACCACAGCTGGGATAGGTCACAGCACTGCTGCAGGGTCTCTGAGGGAGGGGGTACATGCAGGCATTAGTCATGCTTGAGCAACTTTTAAAACAGCTGTGCCGCTGCTGTTTGAATGGAGTGACATCACAAACGCATGGTCATCAGACCCGAGAGTTACCGCTGAAATTCAGCAGATGTGTGTAGAAGAAGGACTCCCGGTGGAACTTCTCAATTTCCAAAATGGTGGGTCCTTCCAGGCTGCTGCGGAGTGTCTTCTTGAAGCCGCTCTTGTCAGCAATGAGGGACTCCAGCATAGTCCTCACCATGTAGAGCTACGGAGAGGGAGGGGTGGGAGACAGGGAGAGGGAGGGAGAGAGAGGGAGGAGATGAAAGGAAAGACCAGGTGTGTGGTGTGTTTGAAGGTGGAGATGGAAAGGACATAAGATGTTTAAGAATGAGAGCAGGCCATTCAGCCCAGCTAGGCTCATTATTCTTGCTGTAGACCGGAGTGCAACTAGCACTGTGTCAGGCTTGGTCTGGAACACTAAAGGATTGTGCTTCCACTGTGAACCCTAATAAACTATTCCATGCCAGTGCACTCCATGGGAGTAGAGCCCAGGCAGGCGGAATAGAGGATCATCAGTCACAGCACACAGTGGCATAAGGAGGAGCAGCCTTACTCCCCACCACCTCAGCCATCAGAGGAAGCGCAGTATACACTCACACTCTCACACTCACACACTCACACTCACACTCACACTCACACTCACACTCACACACTCATAAACACGCACGCATAGGGTTTAATGAATGCGTGACAACTCAGCGCTACTTCTTTCAAGTTTCAAGAATTAAACAACTTCAGCCTTACAACAAATGAAAATTTGCAATCAAAACTCTTGAAATAAATAATAATAAGTACTGAAGGCATGATATCAGGGAGCACTCTCATGGGGTTAAGGGGAGAGATGTTTTTTTCACACCCCCTAACAATAATTTACACATTTCTGCCTCTGTGCAGGCAAAAATCATAACATTCTTATGGCAAAATCTCATTTCTTCACACAGCTTTAGCTCTGAGGCAAACTCCAGCAAGGAAATTAAGTATTTCTGACAATACAAACAAGAACTTTGATATAAAAATTCATCACTCCACACCAAAAGTACTATGGTCAGTTTCTCTGTAGAGTTAGTTATAGGCTTCAAAGTTGGCTGTGAATTTCAGTTAAATAAGCTTTTTTTTATCTTACTGTAAGAACTTTAAAATATTATCGCCTCAAACGTGATGGTCTGTAACAACCTCTGAAAGAACTCACAGATTTGATCTTTATGTTGAAGAGTGTATATCAATCTGACACAGATCAAAGCCGTTTGGATTGTGAGGAGGAGAGATAGGTGCATAGGAAAGAGATGGTGTCTCCTGTAAAGCTGAGAGGGTCGAAAGGTTTCCATCAGCCTTAAAGCACCAAAGGGGCTGAATGGATAAGCGCTTGGAAAAAAGCAATCACCCAACAAAAAATACCCTGAAAATGAAGTAGTCTTGGATCTGGATTCAGACACCATCATCGCTTCCTAAAAATAAACACCAATGGCACGCATCACTCAGCATTTGAAATTCAAGACGAGAGCTTATCGGGCTTTTCACTTCTGCTTAAGGAAAACAGTGTCGGCGATGTGTGCTGATGTAACAGCCTGGATGGCAGTCCCATCTTGCTCTCTAACAGGACTATCTATTTACTATCCCTGATCAAATTAATGAATCGATCAACCACATCTGATTTATCACAGAGTACTTTACAGATAAAACATCAGCATGCAGACAGAAAATGATATACAGGCACACATGATATACAGATGCACAATATCAGGCTTGATATCACAGCAGCATATAGGCTGAGAGAGACCTGGAATGCATCCTAAGGGAAAGGGTGACAGTCATTTCTACTCGCTGGTTTAATTTCAAACAGACAGAAGCCCAGAGGAGGACCAGTCGAGGGTGCTACCGCGCCGCGAGGCACTGATACCTGTGTGCTGGACGGCCCCACGGCGCGCCGTGGCACTTTGATATCGAATCCCCCCTTGGGGTCCTTCTCTCCACGGAGGGCGGGGTCATTGTGGGGCTCTCGCCCCGTCTCCCAGTCGCAGATGGTCTTCCTGATGGCCTGCAGGACACTGCAGAGAAAGCAGCGTAATTCAGATCGCATCACCCTCATCCAATCAGGGAAAGCTCTCCCAGACAGGGGGCCGAGGTGGCTTTACATCAACAGCTGTACAAACAGCAGGCCTTGGTACAGCCACTTTATTAGGGGAGTTCTGAGAAATGCAGGCAAACAGTATCCCTGTTTCAATTTAGGCGCAAATTGAGCTGCTCTATTCATCTCTGCTCAAATAACAGAGCCAGGGGGCTGAGGCTGAGTTAACCCATGCTCACAGTGCAGTGAACACGGGAAAACCTCATCAGCCAGGGGCTGTCTCCCACACTCAACAGCAGGGAGCAGAGAAATGGAAGAAACTCCCTTTCCAATCTTAGGCCATCAGACCCAATACCGGCCTGGGTTTGCCTTTCACCACTATATGTCCCCCCTCTCCAGGACATTAGACCCACATCCACACCCACAACATGTTAGCGAACTACAGAGGTACTTCACACAGACCATAGACGTTTCTGTGGAAACGGCACTGCGCGTTCTGTGCCCTGTGCTTTTTGGGCCCGGTGGGGAGCCGTACCTCTGGATGACGTTCTTCTTCTTCTTGATGGCCTGCCGCAGCGGCTCGCGCAGGGTGATCTGGGCAAAGTCCTGCAGGGCGGCGTAGATGGTGTGGCGGATGGCGTGGTTGAAGACGCTCTCCATGCGGCCCATCAGCACCTGCAGGCCTTTGATCATGGCCATCACCTGCCGGAGAGGAGCGCAGAGACACCTGTGGTCACCCACAGGCCCGCATACCTGCATACCTGCATGCAGGGCTACGCGCAGCACAACACAGGGTGGGTTTTATGGGATCATATGGGACTACATGGCACTATGCCTGTCACTGTGTCTGCAGTCATTCACTGACAGCCATGGCCGCTGACAGCAATAGTCACTGACACCTATAGTCACTGGAAAAAATAATCAGTGAAAGTTATAGCCAGACGGCTACTTCCAATGCCAGGAGACTGTTTGAGAAACAAGGCAAGGAATTATTCTTAGAGCTAAAACACACATTAACAATTTTCATTAGATTATATGGCAGCTGGAGAAGCTCCACTCACCTCGACCAGGGCGAACTTCTCCTCACTGGTGTAGTTGTACCTGGTGGCTCTCTCATACTCCTCGGCATTGTCGGGGCACTCCTTGTTGGAATACTTGTCTGTCGGGTGCACCAGCTTCCACGAGTACTGTCAGAAGAGATGTGCGGCCCACATTAACCCCGCTGTGTGCTTAACAAACATCCTCGAACGGGAGCAGGCAGCGGAGGCTTCTGAGCGCTCATCAGCCTGCAACAGCCGGTGACACTTCCACTGCGATAACTGAAAGGCTGAACGTAACGGCCGTCCTCACAAATGGGCCTGTCAGTCAGCAGTAATTGTAATTTCTTATCTCTCGTCATGTAGGCCATATTACAGTCCTGTGCCAGCTGCCTCAATGTCAGGGTGAGATTAATGTGAGCACACGAAGGATATCACTTCAAATAATGAACCTGGAGGTGGGGGGCAGAGATGGAGACCATTTAACATCATCATCCCTCACAAAAACCATGTGGAGATTATGGCGACCAATGGGTCACATTTTGAAAGGGGCGTCCGCGGTCCGCTCTGATAAGGGCAGCTTGTGGCCGCCGGCGGCACCGGAAAATTTAGCGTTTCTCCTCAGGTGAGGGCAGGAAGCACGGGAGGAGCTGAGGGCGGCCAGGACGCGGCTCTCCGGTGAGAACAGATGAATTATTCTCACGCTTCATTATGATAGAGTCCAGGTGTCAGTCAGGGAGCCCGAGTGTGCTTGTTAAAAAATCCCATTAACATGGATAGCTGCATGAGAGGCCTGCTGCCGGATGTGAAACCTAATGTCTGCACCTTTTCAAAATGACATTATTTTAAATTATTTCATTAATTTTTTACACAATTAAACACTTCATAATTTGAAAGGCAAACAGGCGGAGGGTCCTGAGGCTATTAGGATACTATGACCCTGACAAGACTTCCCTCACAGCACTACACACCATGCAGACTGCCCTCACAGCACCGCTCACACACCATGTAGACTGCACTCACAGCACCGCTCACACACCATGCAGACTGCACTCACAGCAGTGCTCACACACCATGTAGACTGCACTCACAGCACCGCTCACACACCATGTAGACTGCACTCACAGCACCGCTCACACACCATGCAGATTGCACTCACAGTATGCAGACTGCACTCACAGCACCGCTCACACACCATGCAGACTGCACTCACAGCACCGCTCACACACCATGCAGACTGCCCTCACAGCACCGCTCACACACCATGCAGACTGCACTCACAGTATGCAGACTGCACTCACAGCACTGCTCACACACCATGCAGACTGCCCTCACAGCACCGCTCACACACCATGCAGACTGCACTCACAGTATGCAGACTGCACTCACAGCACTGCTCACACACCATGCAGACTGCCCTCACAGCACCGCTCACACACCATGTAGACTGCACTCACAGCACCGCTCACACACCATGCAGACTGCACTCACAGTATGCAGACTGCACTCACAGTATGCAGACTGCACTCACAGCACCGCTCACACACCATGCAGACTGCACTCACAGCACCGCTCACATACCATGCAGACTGCACTCACAGTATGCAGACTTCACTCACAGCAGTGCTCACACACCATGCAGACTGCACTCACAGCAGTGCTCACACACCATGCAGACTGCACTCACAGCACCGCTCACACACCATGCAGACTGCACTCACAGCACCGCTCACACACCATGCAGACTGCACTCACAGCACCGCTCACACACCATGCAGACTGCACTCACAGCACCGCTCACACACCATGCAGACTGCACTCACAGCACTGCTCACACACCATGCAGACTGCCCTCACAGCACCGCTCACACACCATGCAGACTGCACTCACAGTATGCAGACTGCACTCACAGCACTGCTCACACACCATGCAGACTGCCCTCACAGCACCGCTCACACACCATGTAGACTGCACTCACAGCACCGCTCACACACCATGCAGACTGCACTCACAGTATGCAGACTGCACTCACAGTATGCAGACTGCACTCACAGCACCGCTCACACACCATGCAGACTGCACTCACAGCACCGCTCACATACCATGCAGACTGCACTCACAGTATGCAGACTTCACTCACAGCAGTGCTCACACACCATGCAGACTGCACTCACAGCAGTGCTCACACACCATGCAGACTGCACTCACAGCACCGCTCACACACCATGCAGACTGCACTCACAGCACCGCTCACACACCATGCAGATTGCACTCACAGCACCGCTCACACACCATGCAGATTGCACTCACACCATGCAGACCGCACTCAGAGATCTTTAATCCATTTTCTCTTGGGGGCAGGAAACTGACACACTATGTGCTGCATTTGCCACTTGGTCAGAATTTGAAAGAAGCAAAACCAAAAAGGAAGCTGCTGTGACTGTACTGCAGAGATGATTTCTTTAAACAGCCTCAGATGGGGCGAGATGAGAAAAGACACACTGAGCAGCTGGTGCTGCGTGAGCAGGCAGACCTCAGCTTCACACAGACATGACAGGCGTCTGCGCGACTCTAGGCCAACTCAACCCATCCAGTATCTTTTTTTTTCATTTTTCCATTTTTCTCCCCAATTTAGGATGCCCAATTCCCTGAACCTTTTGGAATGCCCAATCTGTCAGTGATGTTCGGTCCCATTGCACAACCCCCACTGTCAATCCGGGAGAGCGTGGACAAGCACGTGCCCTCCTCCGAGACACGTGATGTCAGCCGCTGCTTCTTTTCACACTGCGGTCCGCAAGCTCTGCTAGCACAGAGATGAGTCGGAGGAAGACATTTCATACGCAGCTTTGGCACGTGGACCACATGGGGTATTTATGGATGTAAATCTCTTCAAATGCAGCTCCTGGCACTGATCACGTTTAACAGCACACCAAGACCTCATGCCCCCTGATCAGCATGGAGGAAACGTTGTGTAGCTCTCCCAAACCTCACCGAACCTTTCTGAAATGTCACGTATCCCGGCTGGCTTTGGCCTCCGGCACCCCTCTCTAGGGGCAGTGTGGTGCGGAGCTTCACTGCACTGCAGTACGGCATCTGCCACGTCACCCCCTGCTCTGTGCTCTGTATGAGCAGCAGAAGGCCACCCTGCTGGTCTCTGAGGACAGCCCGGGGACACTGCTCCGCCAGGATAGCCTGGGGACACAGCCCTGTTGTCACCATGGAGCGGGACGCGGTGTAAAACATGACCGGGAGCCTTTTCGATATCCCCTTTGAACTGAAAACACCAGCTCTGACTGCAAGCCCCTCCCCCCCCCTTTCCGTGTGACAGAAACACGGAAAGTAGATTTCGGAGGCGAGAAGAGAGGATCAACAAGCCAACAAAAGACAAAGCTTCAAAACAAGCCTTTCTGGGTCTGTCAGACGCTCCTGCCCGTGATGAATACTGCATGAGTTTCTCAATAATAAACAGCTTTCCTCAGCTGCTCTGAAGAATCTGCAGAATGCTGAAAGTTTATATCTGCGTCTGTCTGTCAGGGAACTCAGAGAGCTCCCACTAACACATCACCATCAACTTCCATGCTTAATTCACACTGTTGAAGTTTGAGAGAAACAGAAAAGAGTCAACACTACACTTCAGAACACTGGAAGACATTTCAAAGTGCAACAGAAACTCAGGATTAAAATGCCCAGGCTGTTTTAGACTATAGGCTTACTTCACTGTATTCTTATTAAATCCACGGAGATTTGGTGGGATTTTTTAAAAAACCCTTCATTGCCTAATAGAAACTGAAAACTGTGCCACATTTGAGCCTCAACATTCTTCAAGGAAAGGAAAGCATCCATCTGGTCATGTGACCTGCAGGAAGACCTACCGATTGGACAGCACGTGATGGGATACTCACCACCTCCATGACGTGGGCACTCCACTGGGACAGCAGCTGCAGGCCCTGCAGGGCCAGGTCGAACAGCTTCCTGTACTCAGAGTCGGTCTTCTGGGCCTCCTGCCGCCCGGACCCCGTCACCACCTGCGGGAGGGACATGGTACACCCCTGTGAAACACCTTTCAGTCACAGGCAAGCGTGTCTTCACACAAGGCCCCCTCTCACCTCCCAAATGGCCAGTAGTGTGGCCCAGTATCAGGAGCAGTGCGGTGTAATTGTATTGACCTGGGTTTGTAGCTGAAAGGTTGCTGGTTCAGTTCTCCATTAGAGTGCTACTGTTTTACCTTTGAACAAGGTACCTGACCACAAATTGCCTCAGTAAACATCCTGCTGTATAAATGCATAAAATTGTAACCGATATGTTGCTCAGGATAAGAGCATCTGCTAAATGACATTAATATAATGTAATGTTACTGGCAGCCCTCACATACTCTCTACACCTTGTAATGACTCCTACTATTGGTTGAGACACTGCTGATCTGTCCTCGACTCAACTCTTAGCCTGAACTTTTTGTATGGGTTTATGTAAGTCACCCTGGATAAACCAACATTACCCTCTACTCTGCAGTCGTGCGAGGCAGAACTTCAGAGATACATTTAAAAGGTTTTTTACCCTTATAATAAGGCATTTCTACACTCATTTCCCATAGATGAAGGTCACAATGATTCCGCCACTGCGCAACCCAGGAGTCACAGGCATCAGCCACAATAGACCCGATTCCATCCACAGTAATGAAGCCGGTAACGACTTAGCAACAGTGCACCCACACAACGGCGACCCTGTAACACCTGATCTCAGAGAGCCTTCAGCAGGCTGCACGGAGTCCTGGCTCAGAGAGGAGGCCTCGACTGCATCCAGACTACCAGCGCCACCAGGCTAAGGGGATTCTGACAGCACTTTCCAGCGGCCCCTAGCACGGATACACCCTTTAAAATGCAGGTGATCTACAGGTGAGTGCAGGCTGTTCTGGATCCCGGGAGCCACAAACTCGGAGCACGGACACATGGACACGGCACTCTCATCCTCCTAAACCATCATTTAAACAGCACTGACTGAATTATTATGAGCGTACTGCACCACACCGTGCCAAACACCAATGGAACCAAAACTTTCCACAGCTCGTCCTCCTGAACAGCCAGCATCTGCACACGCTTTAAATGTGTGAAGCAGTGAGATCCACTTCTCAAGCTCTTTCATCGTCTCCATATTGAGTGAGAATTTCAACCGCTCCGGTCTGGTGAGAAACGCTAATCGTAGCAGTTCACTCAACAATCCACTCACCTCCCTGACAGTTAGAAACAGACCATATGGATGTCTTTGAAAACAGATGCATCTATTTTTATTTTAAGTGTGTTGGATTTAGTCTTCAAAATTTTATGCGTTCAAACATATGTTCTTGAGTCAAACAGATACACCAATAGGAAATCATGCTGCGTGTCTCCCTTGGATCTGTCATTTTCAGCATTCACCTCCTGATCCTGAATGACATAAGTGGGGTCACTGCACAACTGGCCATTCTTTCCCCCTGTGTAGTAGGAAAGTACAGCTTTTAGTGACACAAATTTGGATGCAGCCACATGATCTAGAATCTTCTACAACAAGCTCCCTTTGAAAGTACTGTGCTGTGTGCTTGTCAGAATGTGTGAATGCAAAAGAAAGTTACCAAGTATGTAAAAATTACATCTGCAATGTTTCAGAACAGAGAGCAGTATGCACCAAGTCACTAGAAAAGTACATTATAATCCACCCCCTGAACCAGATCCTATTACACTCATTCAGATATGCTGAGCATCTTGCAGTCTCCTCCAGAACCCGTGACAATATTTACTGAATTCACATTAGACTGACAGATTTTTTTGAGTGATTTTACATGTAAGCAACACAAGTGATGCTGGGAGTCTTGTCAAAACCTCCAAACTGTAAATAAAAATAACCATAAAAAAGAGGAAGCTAAATTCTGGTGTGTGAACAAGTCTGACAGTAGATGTCTGTTACTTTGTGCTGTAAATGGAAATGCAGTACGTGATGACTGGTAGACTATTTTATTGAGTTTATTTTATGCTTTTACAAATTTAACGCATCAAACATATGTTCATGCTATCTACAGCATGTTATTTTTATCTAAAGCAGAGACGGGTATCCTGTTTACAGCAAGCTAGCACCACCCTGAACAAGAAACACACAGGGACATAGGGCGTATTAGCATAAATAATAAAATAAATCTATGTTTCTGCTTTGAAACTTTGGGAGTTTAAAGGATTTGGTTCTTTTCCTGGAGAGGTTATAAATGGAGACCCAGAGCTTCTCTTATCACGTGCACCGGCCCACGTGCAATTTGCATTTCATCATAATTCATACATGATAAACAGATTTTGAACTGCGGAGCGTTTTTTTTCGAGTGTGCTTGACGCTAATCTGCAGAAACCCGGCGCCGCCAGCAGCTCCTGACTGAAACTCTCGGCTCCTCCGGAAAGACTCGTCCACCAGGAGCACTACAGAGAGGTCATTAAAATTCCTGCCGTTAATTAGGGAATAATCAGGACCGTCTCCTTCGGCTCCTCGGGATGCGGGTGCGCACCTCACGGATCGGGGGGCATTAAGGTTTGACAGCCCCCTGGGGGTGGGGGGTGTCCTCGCCGGATCGAGGCACGGACATTTGCAATTCCAATACGGCTTCAGCGGGATCTCAGATCAAAAACGCACCTTTTCATCCCCTTTGGCTTGATGCCACTCATTAAAATGAACAGTGTTATTTCGTTCCATTGATTAATTAATGCTTTTTATTTTTGGACAGTGATTTTCATACATAATTATACCCCCATTAAGTCAATTTCATGTCTGTGTCATTGCCAAAGCAATTTCTCAAAGGCAGATCTCGGGCAGTTAATAACACACTCGGACACCCCCCTGCTAATGTCTTTAATGAGCATCCAGAGTGTGAACCCCAATAAAGTAACATTCACATTCCCAGCAGCACAGATACCTCAGCCTTCTGTGAGGCCGAGTGCGGGAGGGGCAAGAGGAGGGGATGTGACTGACGGGCAGGCTCCACCCACCTCACTGTTGCTATAGCGTGCAAGCTCGGAGATGAAGCGCATGTGGTCCTCCCGGATCTGGATCATCTGCTCGCAGATGTTGTACTGGGGGCTGCTGCCGGTGGAAGTGCAGGACCACCTGCGGGACGGACAGAGAAGGGTTAACTCACCAACCTGATGCTTTCTGCTGCTCTGCCCAGCTGTGCCCCAGTGCCTGCTGGGAAATGCAGTTTCTCAGCCACCTTGCTTGGCCTACACCCCCCTTACAGGAAGTGGAGCTAGTTCTGTATGATGGATGAGGCAGGCCGATTTTTACCTGGATCCGCCGGGCATTTCAGACCATGGGGACAATCTTTGAATGTGTATGCCTCTTAATGGCAGTTTGAGCCCTGCCAGAATGCCAGCTGTCCCTGTAATCAGGGGACTTGGAACCAGCGCCACCGGTGAGACAGGACTTCAGCGGAGCAGAGCAGCTCCCTGCCTGGGACTGCCTGTCACACGGCGGGCGTGCGGCGGGTCTCACCTGGACTTGTTCTCCTCGAAGTGGGCGCTGGTCTTGATGTAGCGGGACAGCTCGATCTGCATGTCCCCGAACAGCGGCACCACCTGCAGTTGCTGCGGGTGACGGGGAGAAAAACAGAGAGAGAGGTGCTCTTCAATCAACGGCATTCTGAAAAGCGGTGATGACAGCTCTTCTGAGAAAAACATCTCTCCCCTTGTGCATGAATAGGAAGCAGGACTCATTTGAGGACGACTGGCAGGTAGAAAGAGGCAGGGATCAATTAATTGAAGAGAGGGACATTTGTCTGACGATGAGTTCAGTTCTGCGCTGAGATTAGAAGGCTGCTCTCCTGTGATAAGTGACCTCATCATGTTCCTCAGCACAACGGAGACAATGAGTCACAAAGCAGTTGCCTTCTATCACACACACACACACACACAAGCCCTGCTCAACAGACACACACACACACACAAGCCCTGCTCAACAGACACACACACACACAAGCCCTGCTCAACAGGTACACACACACACACACACACACACGCACGCGTGCACACAGACACACACACACAGAGCAGACAAACAAACAGACAACCACACACACTCAATAATACACACAGCACACAAACACACACCACTCCAATCCATGTACACATGCAGACCAGAGATACTCACAAACACACAAATACGCATGCACTAGCATAACCAGGTATGCACATACACATATACGCACAGTCAGACACACAAGGGCATGCAAACAAGCAGGGAAACATACTGCTCTTCACCTCACCTTGAAGAACTTGTCGATCTTGGTGAGGTTTATCCTCTTCTTGGCATCCAGTTTGTAAATGTTGCTATTGGTTCCATCCATCAGGTACAAACCGAAGCCCATCACCTAGATTAGAGTGTCCACACATACCCCTTCTCACTCATCCATAAGATACTCTCAAATAGCACACTTCAAGGATACAGCTGTTACAGACCACTTTGATATTATCCAGGGAGATTAACAGCACACGCAAATGTCAATTGATTTACACATTAATAGAAAACTTAATACATGATAACACGTTAAACCAACTGAATTCTGCACCAGTGGTCATATTCCAGCTGGTATAGCAGAGGACTGTGCTGATGTCTGACCTCTAACGACCCTGCAGAGACGGAGTGTGTGTTTTAGAGAAAGGGAAGGGGCTTACTTTGAGCAGCATGTGCTTCTCGCTGGGTGTCAGGTACATCTTGTTCTCGTAGTAGTCCACACACAGGTTCACGATGTCGGCCAGGAGCTCGTCGTAACCGTTAATGACCTCCAGCTGCTGCTGCAGAGACTGGGGAGGAAAGGGGCCCGGTTCGTTAGTGAGTGTTACGAGCGGAAGCCAGACGTGACAGAACTGCCGGTGGCGTCCAGGCCGGGTTTGAGAGGGCCGAAGCCGCGCACCTGGGTGATTTTATTGTGGTTGGCCAGGAACATGGAGAGGTTCTGCGACTCCTGGATGGACTGGGGTTCGGACATCTTCCTGAGGAACTGGGCGGCTCTGGAGGGAGGGGAGGAGGTAAGGCGTGAGCGAGACCGGGCCAGGAGGGCGACTGCTGCCTCACAGTCATGAAGCTCTGAGCGCGCTCCGCTGGTGACTACGTGGGTACATGGACACACATGCATATGTACAGCCACAACACACCCTTGCGGGGTCATAAACTGCATCAGCAAGAAACACAGAGGGAGCACATGGGGTAGGGATTTGGGGGGAGGGACAGTTAGGGAAAGAAAGAGAGAAGGAGAAGAGTGAGAGAGAGGGAGAGAGAGAGGGAAAGGCAGGAGAGAGAGAGAGAGAGAGAGAGAGAGAGAGAGGGGAGAGGGGGAGAGAGAGAAGTAGGAGATACAGAGATAGAGAGAGAGAACTGCTGCAATATTACAGCTCAAGCCTCAGGACACTAAATTGTTTATGGCACTTTGAAAACACCACTAACTCTCTGCTGGAAAACATTTCGAATGAAGCTACTTCAGATTGTTCTTGGTCACTTTTAAAAGTTTGAGGAAAAAACATCTTGTGCTTCCCTCCAGTCAGTCAGGAACTGTTCCCTTGCCTGAGTGTGAGTGCATGTGTGGGTGCGTGTGCACGTGTATTGATTTGTGTGAGCAAATTTGTTTATGTGAGAAAGTATATGTGTGTGTGTGTGTTCACGTGTATGTGAGCAAATGTGTGTGATCAAATTTGTGTGTGTGCATGTCCCGTGTGAGTCTTTCCCACACTCTCAGAGAGGGAGAGGGCTCCAGTTCTGAGAAGTGTGACTGGTGACTGCAGTCCTGGGAAATATCAGCTGCATAATTCATGAACTCTCCAGCTCTGTGCCTCTGTGATGGGCACACCCTACAACACTCCCTCAGTCTGATTCATCTTCCTCCTACTCGGATCCTCTGCCCTTGAGCCCCCCGGGCCTCTCGAACCCTAACCCATCCTATTCACTGCCTTTATTATTAGGGACCTTCAGCACCCCATCCACACAAACTCCTGTTTATGAGAGTTTTATCAAATGAGACAGACAGCAGAATGCAGGCGGTTCTGTGATTTTCAGCCCTATGTGAGCTACCAGCCAGCTGGCCAGCGCAATGAGCACAATTTACAGCTACTTCTACATGCACCTGCAGTGGGGACAATAAGCAGATTAATACTGCCACCTAGAGGCCAGAGGTACCAAAACACATTCACCAGTCTTACAAATATAGGTAGAGGTGGATTTAATAACCTTTCTACCATTCAATTTTTATGCTTTTTCCCCCTTTATCCAAGCCTATTTTCTGACTTGCCAATTGTATACTAGGCTCATCTCACTATTACAACTTTTACACATACACACACGTCCTAGGTGAGACAAATGCAATCCTCCAACACACCAGCACACAGCAAACAACCTTCTTGCACTACAAGTCCCACAGTGCACCACAGTGAAGTGGGTGCCAACTGGAACATATGTGCTACTCCACTGATGTCATCTGAGAAACTCATAGATGCCTGACAAATCAGAGGACATCTGAGAGCAGGAACGTGAGGAAACCATAGTGGTAAGGAGCAGGACTTGTAGCCGAAAGGTTGCCAGTTCAAGTCCCCTCTGGGGCACTGCTGCTGTACCCTTGGGCAGGGTGCTTATCCTAGAATTGCCTTAGTAAGCATCCAGCTGTATAAATGGGTAACATGTAAAACTGTAGCGTATGTAAGTCGTTCTGGATGAGAGTGTCTGCTATATGCCTATAATGTAACATAATGTAATGTAAATCCTGGACAACCCACCCACCCCTACAACCGGTACTACTAATGCAACAAGGAAAGTGTTTTCTCTTTGTGTTAAGAATCATTAAACTACCCCTTTAATATGAGAAGGTGCGTGGTCATTGTTAACAATTAAATAACTGTGTGCTTTTATATTATATTATATTTACATTTTATATTATATTTTTTATATTATAAATTGTTAAATGTCTTGAGGATGATTTTTTTCAAATCCCTGTCTGTGCTGGTCCCTCAGTGGTGGAATGAACTTCCAATGGGGGTCAGGACACCAGAATCACTGGCCATCTTTTGACACAGACTGAAGACCCACCTCTTCAGACTCCATCTCGGTTCCACCTCAATACCCACCCCCAAACACCCGCTAATTGTAGTGCTTGCGGTTTATTTTACATGTAGTATTGCGATGTGTTTGGATTCTGTGATCTAATGACCGATGTATGGTAGTGTGTAGTGTACAGGTGTAGCTGAAGGTTGACCGTGTTGGTTTGGCTGTGCATGCAGGCTGTGTCCTTTGTTTGGTGTTTTTTAAAATAAATGATCGTTTTTTTGAATATTTGCTCTTCCTGTTCTGTCATTTGGTGAGAAGCGTCGGCCTGCTTCTTCACAGCGTGACGCTCACGTGGAGTTTGCGCATTTGCGTACCTCTTGTAGGCGGAGTGGTCATTCTTGACGCTGCACTTCATGTTCTTGAGCTCGTCCAGCACGGCGAACATGTTGATGAACTTGCCGAGGGTGAGCAGGTAGGCCTCGGACACGAAGTCCTTCCTCCGCTCGGCGTGGCACAGGCGGCGCACCTCCCCGCAGAAGCGGTCGATGGCGGTGCGCTGCGCGGAGAGGGGGAGGGGGGTTATCCGGACAGCACGGGAGAACCCTGCAGGCCTTCACCCTCGGCTTCCTGATCTTCTCACACTATCAACGCCCACCTCCCAATCCACACACGGACCTATAGCCTGTGCTCTGCCATTACAGCCAACCCTGGAGTGCATTAAAACTGTAAACTCCATACTGGTAGTAAGCATTCAGTGTCTTAGATAATGATACTTAAAGATATTAAATGTGTCCAGCCAGTCAAACTAATTGCTTGGATAACATACTGTATGAAAAAAACACTCTGCAAAGATCTATGTCTACAAAGATATTAAGACACAGTAAAGTGGCATTATTGTGTGTGTTCTTGTGTTAGGTTGCGCCAGCAGGCTCGGTTGAGACGTTACCTGGAAGTACATGAAGTTCATGAGCTTGGTGACCTCTGGCTCCAGAACCTCGACCGTTTTCTCATAGATCTCCACTCGGTTGGGCTGTTCATTGCATTTCACCTGGAGGCAGGGGTGGGACGGCAGGGGATCAGACAGGTTAGTCATTAGCACAGCGTCAGTCAGGCTAAAGACCAGCATCAACAGAGGGCTTCAGGGAGTCTGACAAGAGGACGGTAACAACAATGCAGTACCAGTCAGTCACTGTGAGGACTGTAAATTCAGGGGGGTACCAGTCAGTCAGTGTGAGGATGGTAAGATCAGGGCAGTACCAGTCACTCAGTGTGAGGATGGTAAGATCAGGGCAGTACCAGTCAGTCAGTGTGAGGACTGTAAGATCAGGGGAGTACCAGTCAGTCAGCATGAGGACTGTAAGATCAGGGCAGTACCAGTCACTCAGTGTGAGGACGGTAAGATTGTAGCAAAAGGCACAAGGGAAGATAGGACATACACTAACAGTGGGAAATCACCCCCCACATACTCACGCACACACACACACACACACACACACACACACACACACACACACACACACACAAACAGACAAACATGGCGAAAGCTGTGAGAACGTACCTGGGGGATGGCCCGGGAGCAACTTCTCCAGGTATAGAGCATGACGGCGTACTCCTGCCCCTCCTCCAGCATCTCATTCTGCACACACACAATTGCAATACTGTCAAATGCACATGTGCTCACAGCCCTCCAGCTACACAACCCTGGACCATCCTAAACCCCGACAATACTTACACAGAAACTGCCATTCAATGGTACCACTCATCTAAATGATGCAGCAATAACTTACAGGCATAAACATTTCCTCTTGGATAACAATCACACATCATCTACTGCTATGAGAGGGACACTGCTGGTGTCACTTACAATGAACAAAAAAAAACGTGGGCCTTATTCCACTCAAGCATTCAAGTCTCTGTAACACACAAACACTTACAAACGCTACCACAAATACACACACAAATACACATACAAACACACACACACACACACACACACACACACACACACACACACACACACACACACACACACACGCGCGCACAGGCAGTGAATGGGCCCTCTATCCAGGCCAGCTTTCAGTGAAGCGTGCAGCTGCAGCGCTCCAGCAGGTCGAGAGCGGTACTCTCTGCATACAAAGTGCTGCTTTATTCAAATCAATCACTGTTACACAGCAATTATCCCTCTCTAATAAGGCACAAAATGGCAGCGCTCCTTTGGCCGTAAAACAGCCACGGGCGTTTCTGTCACTGCGCGGTCCAGGAGGTGCTGCCGCTGACTGCAGCTTACTCAAGCTCCCGAGCACAGAACAGACAGCGCTGGGCACAGTGGCCAGGGTTCTGCCACTCTCTGTGGGGGGCTACCAAAGCCACTAAAATTTCCCACAAGCCCCCCCTTCTCAGCGGTCAAAGCTCTGTTCCGGAGAGGCGCCTTGCCAGGTCAGGCAGACAGTGACAAAGGGCTTCAGAGGAAGTTAATTGAGCCAAGCCTCTCTTCATTAAACTGAAGACTCTGTCCATAAATTACAGCCAGAGGCTGAGCCACACGAGAGAGAAGGAACGGCCGTGTTACCATGCTGGAGTGGACGGTAGCTTGCTCGATGTATCGGGCGATGCCCGTCACAAAGGCATTCCGGTCCTCGAAGTTGGTGTTGAAGTTGGGCTGGAAGCAAAGCAGAAATCCAGAGATTTAAAGCGATAAAACTTTCGAGTTCTACCTAATGCACAATGACAGGTTTCAAAGGTGGGCGGCGACAAAGACAGGGAGCATTATATTACCGCTGTGACACAGCAGTGCAACAGTGGAAGTCAACTGCAGTTTAATTATGGGGCTTGAAGAATTAGAATTATTTCAGGGCAGAAATTGCAATGGAGAAAACTACACTGGCTCTGCTTGAGGGAGCATGGGAACAGGTTCATGATGTGGATGCATTTCCCGATGGGACCTTGTGGGTCTGACCTGGTAAACAAGGGAAGAGGGCAGCGGCTCGATGCAAGGCTGCTGGTCCGGGAGGGGCAGCTCCTCCAGCAGGTCCACATTGGACAGGGCATCCTCCAGGGTCACCGTCGACGTCATGGCGCTGGAAACAGGGGGAGAGTTAGACAACAGCTGGGGAGGGTGGGGTTAGACGGCAGCGGGGGGTGCTGGGGGCGGAGTTAGACAGCAGCTCGTGGAGTGAGACTAAGCCAGAAAGCATAACGACAAGCCTGTAAAAACACCTGAGGTATTATCAATACTCCAATGGAGTAGTATCAACACTCCACTAAGCTCAATCAGCTCCTGTCTACAGCCATTTCTGTAGCAGCAGTAATATGTAATATTACAGTGAACAAATAACAAAAACCAAAAACCCCCAGGAGAAGATTACTGCGCTACAATGATATTCTTAAAGCCATAGGCCATGACGAGGACGGAGACAGGAAGTTGCAATCGTGATGAATGGTAAACCGCAGTCAGATATCACAGATAAATGCCAGCCTAATCTGCACGCAGGAAAAGGAGCAGAGGAGTTTTTTCCTACGGTGCTCAGACCGTTGAACTGCCAATACACGTTTCTTTAACGTGAAGAATTTTTTTTTCCCATTTTCAAAAACACATAAACTGAGCTCAATAACACCACATTAAACAGCACGTTTATGGGCTGAAAAACACTAGCGGTAGAGATGCTCTGATCTTGTTATCATTGAGGGTGTAAATCACGGCACACCCAACTAAATTATAGCTTTTAGCTCACGAGGGGCCGTGTGCTGCGATTCCTACGCTGACAAGCAAATCATGCAGCTGGCTCTCAATTCACACTGAATGTGACACGCCCATCCACAAAGACCAATAAATAAATGGTATAATATTAATAACTTCTCATAGTAGAGCACAGTTCATACAGGGTAAATGGACCTAATAATCCCATCCACCCGTTAGGGTCAGTGGCAAATGTGGCAGAAGTGTGGTATAGTGGGAATCAGCAGGGCTTGTAACTGAAAGGTTGCTGGTTCGATTCCTAACTGGAGCACTGCTGTTGTACTCTTGGGCAAAGTACTTACTGTGGCACTAGTACTTTGTACTAGCCCACAATTGTTTCCATAAATACCCAGCTGCATAAACAAATAAAAACGGTAACCTGTGCAAGTCGCACTGCATAAGCGCTTCTACTACATGAAAAAACAAACAGAAAGAAAAGAAAAAATTTAAAACAGAAAAACACACATTTCCTCTTGATAATCACCTTGAAACATTTTATTTTAAGCCATGAAGACATTTCCTAGTTAAGTTACTGATGGTCATGTTAGTACTGGTGGCTATTTTACAAGACAGACAAAAACTGAAACCCAAGAGAATCACATTACACAGCAAATTACTCACACGCTTTACTTTCAAATGTCACTCTTTGATTTCATCAGATCATGAAATGTGCATTAGTAAAAACAACATTATTTGTTGCAATACTCATTTTTTCCTAAGATGGGCTTAAAGGGTACAGTACCATCCAAATAAAACAGTCAATATGAAATGTAATATGAAAGAAATTTCTTTTTTAATGTCACGTCCAATACAAGTATTTATATCCCAGAATATTTGTTTCTCAGTTTCCTCTTTGAAATATTGTAAATTCAGTCTTTTCTATTGCCAGCTGCTACCGCTCCTATAAAGCACAGCAAGCCTCCAATATCCTATTCACACAGACAGAAGAGACATATTTTTATTCAGTTCCCAGACTGACAAGACAACAAAACCTCTCTTCTTTTCAAATTTAGCACATTGCTGAAAAGGTCTGCACCCTGAATAAAACCCAAGTTACACAAAAAGGGAAAAAATGAAATTAAAATTATTCTCTGATCCCTTGCAAAAAGCAATGAAGCAAAGTTGCCACAGAGTACTGAGAGAGGGTGCAGAGACTCTTGGTTCCTCTTGGCTGTGAAATGCTGGTCTAGAGGCCAGTGACAGATTACCTGGTTTGGTTGAAGGTCAGGTGCTTGCAGCCAAAGGTGGCCTATTAACTTCTTGGAATAATGACGTCTTACTCAGGACTTACTCAGCCGTCTTAGTAGGACTGTACATAGGATTATGATGGTAGTTTCTTGCAGTAACGCTGACGTATGTGGCAACAGGCTACCTGTTGATGTTTACTGGACCATACGATGCCATTTGTTTGTGTTGTCTTTGTGAATGGGCGTGCCGCAGCTGGCCTGTTGACCTATTGCATAATTAGCATTGGAATCACAGCTAGCGCCCCTTGTGAGGTAAGAGCTGCTATTTAAAGACGGGTGTGCCCTGACAACAACATTTTCATGCTTCAAAGACGGCTGCAAGAACGAAACATCTGGCCAGCTCCGTTCTGCACTTCTTCTTTTAGTTTTCACGCGTATTAATATACATCTTAATTATCATGCATTTCTGAATGTTTAAATTGTAGTGCGTGGTTTTATTGTTCGGTGAAACTAGCGCTGATGCTTCCAGCTTTATGCGCTTTAGTTGCCTAGATTCAAAGTGGACTTTTTTACACGCATGACTTAACATGAAGTTGGTACTGAAAACGCAGATTTGTGCATGGCTGGATTTTAGCATTAGAGCAGTGTGTTGAAACCTCCATTTCCTCAGGAGTTACCATCTGTGACAAACCAGCTAAAATACTCTGGGGATGTCATGAAAACTACTCTTCTGAGCAGGACTTCAACACTGCAAAGCGCTCCTGAGCAATCGGGCCTTTACCTGTTCAAACTAATTTACCTGTATACTCTAGTCCTGTGGGAACAGACGTTTACCTGTATAATCTAGTCCTGTGGGAACAGGAGGTTACCTGTGTAACCTAGTCCTGTGTCAACAGGAATGTTACTTATGGGGGAACACAGACCCAGCCTGTGCCCTGATACAGAGCTACCAAGCAGATGCAGACGCATATGCAGACACCATTGACTGCACAGTCCCACACTCCCTACCAGCAGCCCCCGCAGGAAGAAACCCACAACCACTGACTCCGTTACCTCCAGGTACGGTGAAAAGGGCAAGGAGGAGGGGCAAGGTCTGAACTCTTTTCACTGGTGCGTACAGCAGCGCCCCTGAGGCTAAGAGGCATTCCTGCTGCAACTGCAGGTGCCAGGTGTGAAACCCTGCACGGTCTAGGCTGCGGGGGGGAGAAGCAGGAAGAGATTCTGCTCTCGGAAATGGCAGTCCACACCTGGGCCTTAAGAGGCAAAACTCAATTTATATTTTCCTTCTGTTTTTGTTTTTAAACAGCAGCAACAACAGCTGCCCGGTGTGTCGTCAATAACCCATGAGCGTCTCAGCTGTGAAGTAACCAGACAGTGAGATTCACACTACTCAGGCTGAGTTTGACAGTGAGTGCAGCAATGGTTTCTGTGACACCCAGACGCTGCAGCTGCTGAAAGTGTGATGTGTGAAGTTGAGAATGCTGAGAGTGTGAAACAACAAGAAGCAGAAGCTCCAGTGTTTGGGGGGGGGGGGGTGGGCAGGCAGCAGGCTGGCACCTGACACCTCTCTGCACATCTCTCAAATTTTGCAAGACCCATAACCCACACACTGCTCTGCCCCCCCCCGCACAGATGCTCGCGTGCCTACTGTGCAACTGGTAAGACCCCAGTGACTTTGTTCCAGTACAGTTAGAATGTTTCTGACCTCAATATACATAATTTCTACATCTTCTCCTGCAGTGCTTAAAGGGCACCACCTCCTGTGTGCTCTGGCTCTCTGTCACGACTCAGACCAAAACCCTCTGACACAGAACTGAAGCACATCGTCAACAAGCCTGTGGCTGATGGCTCTTCTACAGCATGCTTTAAAAGGCGACTGATATTGAGATGGGCACTGACGATGGGGACATTTATGACTTTCATATATCAGAACTGAATATACAAATGTATTGCACAATGGAGGACAAGTGAACATTGCTGGTTTGAATGGGTGGGAGAGACCGGTGATAGCTGAGCATACACGACTGTGACCATACACTTGCCTCTCAGGTAAAGACGACTTGAGACAAACGTTGTGCCGGATCAGCACCAATGCACTGACCCTGTGACACCTGCACCTGTATATGACATCATATACAGGTTTATGACATCATAGACTTGACTCTGACATCACAAGCTTGCTACAAACCACCCAGGTCCATTCAACGTGCGACAGAAGGAAAAGGACCACTCCCTGTTTTAAAGGTAAAACACTTATGTATCAAAGATGTATGGAAGTATTATTATTTCAGTAAAGTTCCCTTTTAACTGACCACACACGCCCACACTTTTTATAACCTGCAGAAATAACCAAACTCAGAACACCTGTAACATCCTGCTGTACTGTTCTTCTGGGGGATTAGCAACCTGAGATATAACTACTCATTTTGCACGGCACCATTTCCCAACTCTATCCTCTCCGCAGAGCGGTAACCCACCTCATACAGTCATGGCTATGACTGGGCATTTTTACAGGATTACAGCTTTTCTCAGCATGGATGGACTTACGCTACTATGACGGCTGTGTCGGGTGTGTGCCACGTGCTGCAGGAAATATGATTCAGACGTTCTGCTCCACTGTTCAAACCGAAAGCACCCAGACAACATTCCAAAAGGGAGCACGTTTGCTGAGCGGCAGCTGGGGCTAGTCCCGGCCTGCTCGTATCTGGGGGTGGGGGATGATGAAAGACGACCACAGCGAGCCTCGCTCAGAAAGCAGAAGGAAGACAGTGAACCGCAGCTCCTGGCTAAAAAAAAAAGGCCGAATTACAGGTCTGGTCATACTTCTGTCTGTCACACAAGTCTCAAGAGGGCCTGTGCTAGCTCCATAGCCACAGGCCCAAAAGTGAGGGCCAGGATCTCTAGAGCTACAGGGCGTGGCCATTCTTACAGGGCCCAGGAGCTTCTCAGCCTACACGGAGGCCTTTTTAACACGCATGCGGTATGCGCTGCCACTCTCTGAGACACAGCGCAAAGTCAGTTTCACCACAAAATGGACGACAAGGAGAAGAAATGGGAGCAAACAGGCAGCACTTGTAGCACTGCGGTGCTCTGTTAAAAAAAGAAGAAGAAAGCAAGAGCAGACACATTCATGTGGTGACTTTGGATGAATGACAGGCTGGTTATTCCCTGTCTGAGGGGTACACTCCAGCCCTCACCCTGAACACTGTCTGTGAGCAGGGTAACCAACCCAGAGGAGCGCTGCGTCCCCACCGGCGGCCGTCACCTCCACGCTGTTCCCAGCCCTCGGTCACACTCTCCCCTCATCAGCACATGACCGTGTCAACGTCTTGTCAGTGTGTAAGGGGAAGTGGCAACCGGTCCAGAGGAAGCAAGGCAAAGGCGCAACGACCGCACTCTAAGTGTTATGATGGAAGGACGGTCAAAGTTCTGCGCTGTGGGTCGAGGGAAAGGGGGAGGGGTCCGCAATTGCTCTGGACGTGGAGCCGCCGTTTGACCTGACACCACCCCGCCCACCAGCCCCTGGACCGGACAGCCGTTCACCTCATCTTAGGGCCACATGACACCCAGGAAGGGCCACCGAGTTAAACGCACAAACTACGCTCCATGGACGCAGCTATTCCACTCTGACCTACAGTAGCTGACACACAGCAGACACACAGCCAGGCACACACTGATTCTAAATGCACACAGAACCAAATTAGAAACTGAGTTCACAGGGAGGCGCACAGTGTCGAAGAGGCAAATCCTCCACGCAATAAAAAAAGCAAAGCAGGAAAAGAACATAAAACTGTAAAATCACTGTGGTCACCATCTCTAGCACTAGGTGACAGTACAGTGTGACAGACTCAGATAATCTGTCACCTGCAGGGCAGAATGTGCTTCGGATGAGTGGCCATGGAAGGATGTGTCAGTATGAGGCTCAAAGCTCTCTGTCTGTCTCTCTCTCTCCGTCTCCATCTCTGTCTCTCTCTCTCCCCCGCCGTGTCCTCCCGCCCAGCTGTCAGCCCCCAGTGCTGCCGTTTTCACTTCTCCTAAAGCTCAGCTGCTGCTCCATCTGCCAGGCTTGCCTACGCCCCTCAGTGTATCATTTAGCAGCACAGAGGAGGGTGGTGTCCTCCCTGTCCTAAGCGCCCCACGTCAGCCTGCAGAGGCCCGGAGCACACATATCCACCTCTCCTCAAACTCTAAACATGCTGTAACATCTTCCACATTCTGAGCATGACCAACGTCCACTGCCGTGCTGTCAACATAAAACAAAGCACGAAAAAAATGTCTGTCTGCTCACCGGCTCTGCTCTCCTGCCCTTGCCTGAAACTCGGCTGACGAGGTCCCTCAGCACATCATAATTGAGCTTAATCCTTCCTGGCAAGGGCACATCATGGCACCGACTGAGCTTGGGAAAAAAAAAAACATTCCTACCTATGGGCTAACAAATAATACATCTCTGCTTTCGTGCAATGGTGAGGGTTGGGTCAGGGTTGTCCACAGCCTTCAGTTCTTTATGGTGGGGACACTTCAAGACTGCTTTTAGTGGGACTTTAATCCGGAGACCCACCTCTTCAGAGAGTGTGCTGGCTCCCCTCGCTAACACCAGATCACAAGGCTTGCCTTTACACACCGGATGTTATCATTTTTTATCACACTGACATATATACTGAGCACAGTTGGTGTTGCTGTTAACAGAGCTGCTATGGTTTGGTTACTGTAGGACACGGTCTGTATTTTCAGCATGACCCTAGTCATTAAAGTGCTGTGCTTCTGTGCCTGATGAGCTGTGCTTGCATTGAAACCCAGGTTTAGTTCCCAGGTGGGAACACTGTGGTTGTGGTTTTGAGTAAGTCACATAAACCAGAACAGCTTCAGCAAACATCCATCTGAAATAAAGCAACAGCGTGTAAAACACCCTGTGATCCCTGGATCAGGATATTGTCCAAGCTGATAAGTAACTGAATGTAAAATCTTATCTGTGCCAGGGAAACTTGAACCTGACTCGGTAACAACTGGAAACTTGCATCTCTGGTACAATTTACACATAAATATTCAAATTTTGAGACAGACTTTAGCAAAATGTGGACTGAAACATGCAACTGAAAAAGTGTGGCATATTTGAAGAATACATGGATGGTGCTCAGTAACTTGCTAACATGAGCAATATGGAGCTACATGGCTAATCATGCTGCCCTGTGTGGAGAAAAAAAAATACATATGTGTGGGTATATATATATATATATATATATATATATATATATATATATATATATATATATATATATATATATATATATACACACACACATATTTTTTTCCTCCACACAGGGCGGCAAGAGCAACCACACAGAGAACAGCCAGAATTAAAACTACAACACCTTACTACAGTGGCTTCTTACAGTGTTGCAGTTAGCTACAAGGTGTAAACAGACAAGAACAACAAGCTGAGTGTATCTTAAAACTGAAACAGGAAAATAAATGCATCTCTTTGGCTACTTGGGCCTCACATTTTTGCATAGACAGATGCACCCTCTGCAATAAATCAGTTTTCAGGTAACTATGAATACCAAAACTGATAAAAATAAGCAGATTATTAAATACCAGAGAACAAAAGTGGAAACAGGAATGCTGGGATAAACGCTGTCAATGTGACGCTTAACTTTTTGTAAATTACTTTTTAAAAGAGAAAAGGAGATAACAGAAATATACATTGAAAAAATTTTTCCTTCACATTATTTAGTCCAATTCTTGATTTTTTAAAATTACTATGGCCTCTACCATGGTTCAGCCTTGTGTACACAAAATTTGCCCGTTTTACTTTTAAGTTACTAGATATTCTGTTCTGTCCTCGGTGTCAATGGGTCAGCATATTTTCTCTGGAAGCAATTAACACAAATAAAATCCGAAAGTGTTACACACTAAATGTTACATTGTTTCATTACGAAACCTTATCAGACTTAAACCTCTCGTCCTGAAACCAATGCAGAATTTAGATGTATGTGCCGTGTTTGTCTTCACATCACAAATATGCAGCGCCTTCTGTCATGGAAGAACACCACTTCTGTGTTTGCTTGGTGCCTGCCTTCAACCGACAGATTAAATTTCATATATTGTGGGATAAAAACGCGTTTTCCAGAATTTATCAAGCTCCAGCCAAATGTACATAATGATCGTATCACTGTAGCCGTAATGCTGGTAAATATTGACACTGACGTTTGCTAACATCTGACTAGCTCTTGGTTAGACTTGATAAACGTCTGCAACATGTAGAGGACTAAGGTCTTAAAAATTAAATGCTGTAAATTATTACACGCCATTTTACGGAGATTGCATGCTGATCATTCTCCTATCTTGCTGCCTAGCTGACCTAACGAACTAGCTAACTTAGCCAGTCAACAATTTGTTTAGTATCGCATTGCGACGGTATGTTATTGGATACAACAGCTGGTTAGCTGGCATGGGCGCACTAAATGCAACAGATGTTAATTTATTACTCTCCTAAGACATTCCAACAGAAAGTTTTAATTTTGGCTACGTTATAGCTAGCTGGCCTGCTGAACAATGACATATTTTATGACTAATTTGTGGTGAGCGAAAAGACAAAAAATCGAACAACTTTTTCCAAGTCGACAGCAACTAGCTAGCCAAATCTGAGACGCAGGAGCTAACTAGAAACTTTGATTTCTAACATGGCTGGACTAGTTAGCTAAGGTTAGTAACTAACTAAATCGTTGCTTTCTAATTAGTTTACATGGCTAACTAACTAACCAATTACCCGACTAGGCGAGCGGGATTATAGACTCCAGCGCTGGCGAATTTGGGTATGTGCTCAAAATTCACGGTTTGCCAATGTCCAGCCATACATGAATGAGTCACGGACTGGCCTACAAGAGTAGCTAGCGAGCTAACTGGCTATTTATCGGAAATAAAGTAGCCAACGTTAGCGAAGTTAGCTGCAATGTTCCCCTTTCTGTTCTTGCTTTAAGCCTGCAAAATCTATAACAAATACTGCTTCGCTAACTTCACCGTCAGAAACCCATCACGGGGGTAAAGCGCAGATCCAAAACAAAACAATGAAAAAACGCGAAGACAACACCCAAGATCAACAAAAACTTTCTTACCTTAGTAATCCGTGTAGCTAGCTAGCCAGCTAGGCGGCTGGCTATGCACCCGAAAATGTTCTTTCTCGGGAAATCAGTGCTGAAATTCCATTTAACGACAGTGTTACCGAGATCTAGAGTTTAAGATCTCCCCTCTACGTTTTCTCAACGAAAAACGAAAAAGCTGTCTAGCTGGATGCTTTCCTAAACTTTCCTTTTTCCGGTTGCTGATGATTCCTGCCGCGGTCGATGCCGATCGCAGCCAGGCAGGGAACCCTCACTGGGAGTTCCCACCTACCAAACAGTTAGCGTAGTGAGCTAGCTCAGGGAACAGAAAACTTCGAGCCGTTTGATGTCGTGCACAAAACATCCACTGGAGGGAGTTTAGGGAGCACAACAGTGGGAATATGATGCGCACTGCAGGATGTTTCGAAGATGTACAGCCCCAAGAATGAATAGCTGCAAACTTTATTAATACTTTAAAAGATAATACATCTTTCCTTGAATTGCACTAGATTTTCATTTTCCTGGATTTCTCGTTTTAACCTTTTTTACTTTCTTTTAACCTTTTATTTGCGCTTTCGTAAGGTAATACAGAACTGTTAAGAATAGTTATGACTGAATTAATCTGGTCAATGCTGTGAAAAGTTTTTCAATGCGTCCAGGGAGTCATGAGCACTCGATGCTGGGCTTCTAACCTAAAGGTTGCTGGTTTGATTCCCAGATGGGGGAACTCTTGAGGGAACCCCTGTTGAACCCTTGAGACAGGTGCTTAATCTGTATAAACAGAGAACGTGTAAAACGGAGAGCTGTGTGAGTCGCCCTGGATAAGTGCATCTAAGAAAATATGCAATCGTGTGAAAACTGGTGCTGTGAAAATTGTTTTCGGCACATTTGCAGACTGCAAATAATCTGTATGCAAACTCCGAGCCCAACGAAGCTGTGCGCGAGAGCCCATGTAAAAATTACCTTTGGCCACTATATTGACTATATTTAATCACTATATTGAGCGTGGCGGGCTGTGGCTATGACAACAAATGCGAACAGATATAGCGAAGTGAACCAAGTATGGAAAGTGTGTATGCTATCAATATTGCCACACTGACATAAAACGTATGACATAAATATATCAGAGTTTCACGAACAGACACATGCTTCACAACAAATACAATTAATATATTAAGACACGCAGTATCACTTGTGGACGGGAAACATATTTTCTGCACAAACAAACGAACTTGTCCAGCAGCTATATTCTGACACGAGCACATTTCAGAGCATTCCTTTATTTAGAATTGAGAGTGCAGGACATCCTTGGAATGGCCTATGGCCTGATGGAAAGCTTTGGAATAATGAACACAGTGGGTAGGTGCCGTCTTCATTCATCATTATATAATCATGAATCTCTTGGGTGTGTCTGTTCCCTAAATATAAGATGGTTACTAAGCTGAATGACTTTACAGTAACAAGAAATATCTTGGGTATGTCCATGTGTTATGACCAACAAGTGCAAAATCTGAGCACCACTAACAAATGCTTGTGCATAGAAACAAACAGGCCATCTCAACACTGGTTTTGACTGGGCTTTCTTTTCTCCCTGTTTTTTTGGACATCACTGCTAATGCTCACCGTTCCACACCCTGTAGTTCATAAGTAGCTCAGGCATACACAAAAATATATTTTTCATTATGGAAATATATTGTCATATTGGGTATGATCTGTGAACTACGGCAACAGAAAGTATTTTATGTAGATCTGTGGGCAAGGATTGATTGCTTTGTGTTAGAATGTACAGATTCCATGGGTGAGCTCCATGTTATGTGCAAACGATACATGAACAGTACAGCTATAGGCAGTTGTCTCTGATAACACCCTTATGACAGAGACAAAAGCTTTCACAGCACAAGTCTGTGACAAGAGAGGAATTCACTGAAAATCATCAGCTCATTTTTCTTGCTTCAAAACAGCAAATTATCGAATGCAGACTTAAGCCGTTTCAAAAGAAAATAAAGGCAGATGCAAAATAACAGAGATGTAGGATTCATGTTTCCTGGTACAGTGAGTGCTTTCAGCATCTCAATGTGAAGACCCACAGCTGTGAGGCTCAGCAACACTGCTGCCATGGCACCCCAGCTTCACTCAGCTTGACCAGCAGCTTTGACTTCAGTCACTTAAGTGGGAAAAAACAGGTAAACTCGAGCTTGGTTCTGGAGGTCACATGACAGGCTTGTCCTTCCCTGAAGCTGACTCTCAGCACCCTTCAAAGCCAGCCATTAGAGATCAGGAAAAAGGAGAATTAAAGCACACATGCATTAACTGCTGTGTCTAACAAGGGAATATTAAAACGTAAAAATTCCCTCCCAGTTCATCTTGTGGGAGAATTTCCGTTCTGACCAGTAAGGCTGCAGCTGGTATTAACAGCTGATTGATTTCATGTATGTAGCTCATGAATAGGTTGCAAATTACCTGAGCATGACTGAATCTGTAGCAGGAGCTGAAAAATTGTATATTTTCAGATTGTGCATTCTCTAAGATGATCCCAAAGTCTACAAACCAAGGGACCTTCAAAAGAAAACCAGAGGACATGGTTACATGCACTGGCTTTGTGTATGTCTTTCAGCATTATTGCTAATAATCATATCATAAGATTCTAGAGTGCTTTGTGGCTATGTCAGTGTATTTTAGAGTCAGGTGTCAGGCTAGGATCTAGGGCCATGAGGGTCTGTATACACATGCACCTTCTTTAAACATACAGTAGGGGTCGGTGTTGCCTCACTAAATGGACATTACTGCCTCAGTGCTAAAGCAACATTTTTGGATCTATGGAGGATTATGACCAAGACACCAATTCAACATTTCTCCTCATGGGTGTTTTAAAGAAGTTTTGTGCCAAATGGCTTGAGAGGTAGATCAACAAATTTGTTAAGGCCCAGCTATAATCTTTTTCTGACTAATGTAAAAACTATTTTGTACAAATAAAAGCCATGATTTTATTATATTTTCACATCATCATCTTAAAAATGCTTTGCAGATAGATAAGCTGAATAAACTCTTTAAATTTGTGTTAAGAAACATATCCTCATCCCCTACCATTGGCCACCAGGTGGTGCTGTCTTACAGCCTTCTGGCAGCTGCCGTTGAGCAAGGATAGCCAGGTTCTCGATGCTGTCCAGTTCTTGGTGTCAGCACATGACAGACTCCATCTGGATGAAGCTGCTCTTGGTAGACTGTTGCTCAGATACTGTAACCCTAGGCAACCCTGCCACCAGCAAAGCAGCCAATACTCCAGGAACATGCGGTACAGGCACTGCTGTTCCACTGCTGGAATGTGAACACAAGACCATAGGAGTGAGTGAAGCCCTCCTGTGCCTCGCTGATCCCTGCGCTAACTACTTTGGTTTCACTCGCTCTAATGTAAAACAGGAGACCGTTAGTTTGCACAGAGGATATATTACAGAGATCCCCATGAATGGTGAGGTCAATGAATATGGCACTGACCAGATCACAAGATTTACATGCAGAGGGGCTTTGTTCTTGACACAAAACAAAATCTTCAGTGTAACAGAACAATGCAATGATGCAATAAATAAGTGACTGATAGGCTTATTTCCATAGTGCAATAAGAGCATAATCTGTAAATATGAATGCAAGAGAGCATTAGTTGATATGGCAGTCTGTGGCACAGGAACAGGCAGTGCTGCTTTTTGCAAATATTCAAAAACACTAATCACAAATCAACAAATGGCAACAGCCTCCTGTAGTTAAGTTATGGTTTATTATAGAACAGAGTGGCACCTGGCCAAGGTGGATGCAGCTCTGTTTCTAAGATAATTGCGCTGAACACACACAAGGACAACACTCAGCATGAATAATCGCACGTCTCAGTAGAATTTAGGTCTCAACATGGTATTTGGGTCGTCCTGTCCAAAGGCACCTCCTGCCTGCAGAGAACCACTTTCACAATTGTACGGATGCATTGCTTTTTTGAATGCTGCTTTCTGTCTCTTTTAATGCTGGAAAAGATGAACTCCAGTCACTGTCCTGGTTAGAAACAGACTGTTAATTATTCATTATATCAATTGTACAGAGATAAAGAAAGGGAAACATGGCAGCTGTGCAGGCTGGACTGACAACTGCAACCTCGTTATGGAAGGTACAGCAAATACATCCCATGAATAACCCTCCCACGAGCCGGCATTTGGATCAGCGTGCATCCATTATCTGCATCCTGAATGTTTGTTTTAATGTTTAATGACACCCCTTTTGACAGACACAAACTCCTCTTTGAAGCCAATGAAGTGCTGTGTCCACAGAGAACCCAGACGGAGGTCTGCAGGGACGAAAGCTGAGATCAGACTCGCTTGTGGAGGAGGAGGTTTGCATTTCTGCCCTGAGGGCAAGGCTTCATATCAAACTCGTTCACCTCATCCCTGGACATCGTGATGGAGTAACACAGGGAAGTCATACGCAAAAAAATAAATAAATGTAAATATGCCTCAGTGCATAAAGAGCATGCAGCCCTGAGACACAAGTAGGAGTCTGCTTCAGCGTGGGGTATACAGAGCAACTTACTGTATGAAGATTTAACTGACAGTTTCTAGAATATGGCATGTCTAAAGACAGCTGCTGACAATTTGAAAACTACGATAGGCCTTGCTCCTATGAATCACAGATGGTAGATGCTAAAAAACTGTATTTATGGGTGCAGGACAGTGGCAGGTGCAGAGAGTAGCAGCCATCATCTTTATTTCCTGGTACTATACCTTGCATAGTCGCTGGAGACAAACGGGTTTACAGACAACGTTGTGCTTTTATTTGAATACAGAACACAAAACAAGGGCTGCTGTTGGCCACAGCCCACTATATATATATATATATATATATATATATATATATATATATATATATATAGATAGATAGATATGTGTGTGTGTGTGTGTCATACTCATGCAGCATTCCACTTTATGACATCGTCAGTGTTACAGAAGTACCAGGCTGTCCATCCATGCCATTAAATGAGTACTAAACTGGAACTGTAGATCAGGTCATTGGGAATACTGATTCTATTAAATAGGAATATATTTGCAAGCCTATCTATGTAAACAGCGCCGTGCCAGACCTAAAGCTCTTATTCTGACACTTCAGTGGGCGTGTCCACATCGGGCTGACGCTACAGTTTTGTCCCTCCACCTCAAACTTTGTTGAGGACCGTCGCATGCGAGCGTGTAGAGGTGCCGAGTTGCAGCGGAGGAGATACTTCCCTCGTTGGTTTAGGAGATGAAGAGGCGGATGCAGAAAAAATACTTGATTTTAATTCTAGTATACTCCGTGTTGCTTCTGCTAATTCCTTACGTGTTGGACTACAGGAGTAAAACGATTCGGTATAAACATGGACTTCAGCACCAGAGGTGCCCCGACGTGGAAAAAACACTGGCGTTATGGAACGGCGTGGACAGATCCAGCAATGGCACTGAAATAGCGGGGGACGTTTTCAACACGAGCAACAAGATACACATTTATTTGCACGCAACATGGAGAACCGGGTCTTCGTTTTTAGGAGAACTATTCAATCAGCACCCGGACGTGTTTTACCTGTACGAACCCATGTGGAATATGTGGCAAACGCTGTACCCGGGAGACGCGGTGAGTCTCCAAGGGGCAGTGCGGGACATGATGAATTCACTTTTCCGTTGCGATTTCTCCGTCCTGAAGCTCTACGCCGGGACCAGCAACCTAAGCACCTCCGTCATATTCGGCTGGAAAACGAACAAGGTTATCTGCTCAGAGCCCCTGTGCAATGCCTACAAGAGAGACGAAGTTGGGCTGGTAATGGCAGACGTGTGCGAGAAGTGCCAGCCGAAAAGCATAAAGGATTTGGAGAGAGAATGCAGAAAGTACCGCGTCATTGTCATCAAAGACGTTCGCTTGTTAGATTTAGGAGTGTTGGTTCCTTTGGCCAGGGACCCTAGCCTGAACCTTCAGGTCATTCAACTTTTCCGGGATCCGCGTGCTGTCCACAATTCCAGGCTGAAGTCGAAGCTGGCGCTGGTGAAAGAGAGCATCCAGATGCTCAGGAGCAAGAAGCAGACGGATAAATTCAAGCGGCTGCTATTGCCCAGCGGCAAGTCCACCCGTGCGGAGAGTTATGTGGCGAGCACGATAGAGTTGATATGTGACAACTGGCTCAATGACATGTTACTGGTCGCAAACGCACCGGAGTGGCTAAAGAGGAATTACATTCAGATACGCTACGAGGACCTCGTCCTTTACCCGGTGGAAGAATTGCAACGGCTGTACCGTTTCTCAAACCTCACATCCTTCCCGGGTATGGAGAAATTTGTTGTTAACATGACGCACGGGGAGGGATACTCTTCCGAAAAACCGTTCGTCATCTCATCGAGGGACGCTAAAGAAGCGATATTCGCCTGGAGGGAGAGGCTGAGCCTTGAGCAGATTAGTCAAGTGGAAGCCTACTGCAGCGAGGTCATGCGCCGACTGGGGTATGACAGTATGGATAAAATGTAAAGCCTCCAGACGTTGAGAATTGAGGTAATCACTTCGATATAATAGCTAATCTATCTTATTTTAGGGCTGTAATTGTCAGATATAAATAACCCAGTCATGGTTTACGCTTGCCAAACACATAGCAGAGAATCACTGAACATGTAAAAAACAAATTAGTCCTTAATCTTATGATTATTGTAAGAAGATTATTATTGACACAAGTTTAATTTTGGATTACACGGTGATCAAATATTATACCAATAATACTGCTTAGATACTGCCTTCAGTGGCTTTTTGTGATTAAGCTTCAAGCTTATTTTACTGTTAATCGAAACACAGGTTAATGGCTCTTATGAAAAGGCCCTTGTTCATCCATCTGCAGAAGCATGATGAAGCCAGTAATGTAGTCGAAGATAGAGGGTGTTTCAGTTACTCCTAGTCCTGAAGTGCTTCCTATCTGAGCCCATAACTCAGAATTAATTGATTTGGCATGGCAATGCATATGATCATAATTCTCACAGATCAAAACAACATAGGCTTCACTGAAGAGACCGTGCCATACCTACTTGTGAGATAATGAATCTGAAATCTGGAAAAGAGGGGCTCCATGTTAGCTATAAATGGGATATGACGACCAGTGAAACAACGCCTGCTTAATCGGTGTGTAAACACATGGCATTTGTGAGTAAAGGTTTTAACTTAAATTCTAACTCAGAACAGAAATGCAGATACTGGTGTTCCCAGTTGCCTTTTGATTGGGTTTATGAAGTGGAATTGGTTACCATCGTCTTCCCTATATCAATCCAACTACTAACTACAGGCAATAGAAGAATGCTACAGCTCTGATGATGTCTTCTAATGATATGTCACTAACATAAAAGCCATATACATCAATAACAAAAAATGCCACATTGCATTACACCTATCCTATTCCTGGGAAATGAAATCACAGAGACAATGGAACAAGACGATTTACAAAACTTAAAGCTAGCTGCAGCGGGTGTTATACTAGAGTTTGTATAAGACAGAAAGAAGGAAAATGCAGTAAGTGGATTTAGCCTGGCGCTCATCATTGCCATCAGCAGCAATGAAGGTTGTTTAATTCATTGTTAAGCACCACATTCACTTTGCTATAGAAGGGTCACAGGCAGTAAAAGCTGTTGTACGTGTTGTGTTTTTCCATACATCCAGGCCTTACATGAATGGAATCTTTCATATTTCCAATTTGCAGTTGAGTAATAAATGAAATACCACAGTGGATCCATTAGAACAGAGGTGTCCAAACCTCTCCTGGAGGGCCACTTGTCCTGCATGTTTTAGATATCTCCCTGCTCCAACACAGCTGATTCAAATGATCAATTCGTAACGAACTCCTGAAGCTACTGAATAACAAACTGATCATTTGAATCAGCTGTGTTGGAGCAGGGAGAGATCTAAAACACGCAGGACAAGTGGCCCTCCAGGAGAGGTTTGGACACCCCTGCATTAGAACATAGGCCCAGAGATGTTACTCTGTATACAGTGGCAACTTGTTATGGCTTGATGAAATTAAAAACATTGCTTCTAGTCTACAGGGTCATAACAAAAACTGCACCCCCAACCCCCCCCCCATACTTAAATCTAACATCACACCCTAAGCTCCTGCCAGACCGCTCTGCTACCTCTTCTCACTGACTCGTCCCTTCCTGGAGGGCTCGCTCGTCTCGTTCATGTTACCTCTCTACCCTTGCCACCAAGAGGTGCAATGAGTTCCCCTCTACTGTCGGAACAGCAGGATCACTGTCCATTTTCAGGCACCGACTCAAACACATTCAGTCTCCGTCTTGGCTCTCAAAAGGCAAAAAGCTCACTGGTAAATGGATTGTGGCAACAGAAACTTGTGGCAGCACCAATCTGGTGGCTGGACATTGTAACAGTTTAGGGTTGCGTGGGCTAGGGCCGCACTTACCTCCACTGCATTTCAAGGCACTCCTGATTCAGTATCTGTGTGCCCAATGGCCTCACCCCACTGAAGGTACTTCTAAGTCATTCTGGGTAAGGTTAAGAGTGTCTGCCAAATGACTACATGTGTTCGTATTGCCATGCAGTAACATTTACAACGAAGACTACATAACACAAAATGCCCCGCTGTTCTGGATCCACTCAAATTTCAATACAACCCCTTGTGAAGGAGGCACCTACGCCTGTCCCCCAAAACTGTTGATTGTTTGCCTATTTTATTGTTAGTGTTTCAATTTGTGCTTGTTAATAAAGATCCTTAGCTTCTCATTTGCAACTTCATCCATATCTGAGTTCCTTTCAACATGTTCAGTTCAGTTCAATTTGCAGACAAAGCAGCTAATTGTTTGTTAGTTGTCTGTGTGTTATTGCTTAATGGACCAGTCACTGGTTAATGAGCCATACCTGCCGACTCAGAGGCCTATTAAATTCAGATGTGTGGCTGTTGCTGGAAGCTCCTTTTTCTTTTTTTTAAGCAGTCTATGTGCTCAAGGCAGGTTTCTTTTGTCTGGTGGTTTTTAAAATACATTTTGTTTTTGTAAGATTGCTGCTTCTGTGTTTTGTGAGAAGCATTAGCCGGCTTCTCCGTGCCCCCTCTCCACCATTTTTCCCCTAATGGTAACAGTAGCCTTTCTGCAGAGACGGTGTAGTTGATCTGTCACTGACATGAGAGGAAAGGAACTGCAATGTAACAAGATGTCAGATAGCATCCTGATATGGAAGCCACAACCAGATATCCTACCTGGTTGTGGTACCTTTGCATGTTTATACATCCCCAAGGAATCTGCCTCGGGCCTGGCAGGTTGCCCGTTTTGAATTATGAAAATGCATCACGGCAGTATGTGTTTCAGTCACCGCAAGGGCTTCCAGTTCACAGAGACACAGTGTCAAGGACCTGCACCTTCACATCCCAGCCTAGTTAATACAGGAGATGTGGTCACACGACGGAGCATTCAAATCGCAGAGTTAAGTGTGACAAGAGGGGAACATGGATGCAGATGCGCTCGGGGAGGTACTGGACAGGTGCTGCCGCACTCAGGGGGGTACTGGACAGGTGCTGACGCACTCAGGGGGGTGCTGGACAGGTGCTGCCACACTCGGGGGGGGTACTGGACAGGTGCTGCCGCACTCGGGGGGGGTACTGGACAGGTGCTGACGCACTCGGGGGGGTACTGGACAGGTGCTGCTGCACTCGGGGGGGTACTGGACAGGTGCTGACGCACTCGGGGGGGTACTGGACAGGTGCTGCCGCACTCGGGGGGGTGCTGGACAGGTGCTGACGCACTCAGGGGGGTGCTGGACAGGTGCTGACGCACTCGGGGGGGTACTGGACAGGTGCTGACGCACTCGGGGGGGTACTGGACAGGTGCTGACGCACTCGGGGGGGTGCTGGACAGATGCAGACACACTCGGGGGGGTGCTGGACAGATGCAGACACACTCGGGGGGGTGCTGGACAGATGCTGATGCATGTGGGAGGGGGGCTGGACAGATGCTGACACACTCGGGGGGGTACTGGACAGGCCCTCTCTAATCTTTGCGGAGGTAGTGCTGCAGCCGACATGAGGGATCTGATCTGCATCTATGTTGCATACAAGAATCGATTCATACCTTCCAGTTTCCATTTATTTTTATTCATGTTTATGCAGCAGTTTGGATGACAGTAGAGCGCTTGTGACAATCCTACTGTCCATAATAACAGAATTATTACATTCCCTGTTATTTCACTAACATTTTAATAAACTGAACTATTGCCTACATACACTATATTTCTTTAAAAGAATAAGTAAGGTTATGATGAAATGTATTGCATCATATAAAAATGAATTTTTAAATATTTTCCAATGTATCTCAGCATTGCAGTGTATTAATATTGTATCATGATTGTTACACCGAAGATTTACACCCCTACTGCCAATCAACCCCTGCTCTGTGAATTCTCTGCATGTTTACTGCTTGCAGCCAGTCACATAGATACCGTACGGCCTTCTGACTGGACCTACCACGGCTCTGTGTGTACAGCAGTGGAACTGGCTCTGGGCAGTATGAATGCACTAATTTGGGCAAGTCTGTTTCTGTGTGCTTTGTCTTCCGGGGGGTGTGCAGGCATGATGGAGTTGAGAGACACTAGCAGCAGTGCCATGCCATTTAGCCTCTTTCTGTACCCATTGTCATATGACCCCAGGACACAGCCTCTCATTGGCCATCTGCTCTGTTCCAGGGGCCTGACGCACAGGAGAGGGGAGGAGGGGGCGCCCAGCCACAGAGAGTCACTGCGGGCGTGGGGGGGAGAAGCAGGAACGAGGAAGCACACTGCCGGGTCCTCCTGGCCGCCTTCTCCCACAGGAGCCAGGAAGTCCCACATCGCTAAGGGTTACACGGCATCATGTGCATTCCAAAGTCCTCTCCCAGACTGATCTGCCTGCAGGGGAAAGAGAGACAGAGGGAGGACGCAGTGTAGCCAGAGGCCTAACCACGTGCTGACATCCAGGTTCCATCTGCGCTAATCCCCTCGCAATCCCTGGTTGGCTCTTATCAGCGCAAGGCTCTCGTTACCTGGGAGACAGCTTCAGGCTTGCCCTTATCCCTGTCCCCTCCCATGCCTGCCTGGCACTTCCTGCACCTCTTCTCTGACCGTAAACCTGGGGTGCTGGGCCCGTGTTCCCATCTGTGACACCCAAACAGTGTTCTCCGAAACCAAACAGATGAACGAAAGGTTGTCAGTGAAGTGTTTGGAAGTGTTATCAAGATAGGGGCGAGTATGGGCTTTCTCATACGCGTCCAGCATTGAAGAGTCCATCAGAGCTGGCCGTGACCGAAGCGGTACTCAAGTCATGTGCTCTCCTGTACCACGGGGAGAGAGGAACCAGCCAATCTGAGCCCTTCCTCCTGCAGCACAGAGAAATCTGGTGTCCTCTCCCTCACCGACAGAATGCTCACGCCCCTGTGAAATTCGCCAGCATCCTGCAGACATGCCTCTGAGGCCACCCACCTTCACCAGGCAGAACGCTGTGTGTGGGTACCACCGAAAACTCACAGCCTGCACACATACATACAAAGATTAATCTAAAGACTGTGTTAGGAGCTCAAGGACTTCCTTCACTGCTCTACATTTTCACGAAACAAGTCTTATAAAACAATGTGCCTGGTTTTAGTAATTCTGTCTAAAAAAGGACAAAACAGATCAGATCTAAGTTGTAAAGTACGGTTTCTGCATTTCTCAGTACTTTATGAATGTTCCACATTTATGTTGAAAAGCGATGGTGTTGTGAAAGTATTGGTTCTTCTCTGCTGTAAGGAGCTTGATCCACGATATACACGAGTACTGCATGAGAAATTTTGTGTGCTCCTTTCTTTCAAGCTGAAAGAAAACTGCTGCTCCTCGACTGCAGACCTGTATTTAACACAACTGCAGAACAAAGCACAAGCAATCTTGTTTTTTCTGAGTGAACCCTGTTTATTGTTTAAATCAATAAAAGTGTCTGCAAGTATTCTATGATATGATGAATGTTCACTATGATTTGCAGCCAGAGATATTTTGTCACATTTCTGATAGCCAGTCACACATGGTATGGTGTGTGTGGTGCATTTGTGCTGGTATTTAACTAAAATATTTTTTTTCCTCTGGTACTGTGCCTTTAAAATGACACCTTATAAAACGTACCTTAGTATCCAAGGTAAACTGAAAAGTCAGTGAATCAGGATTTCTAACTATAATTTGGGATGCAGTTGTCTTGGTGATGGTAATTATAAATTGGTAATGAGAGAGAAGTGGCTACGCTGCAAAAAAAAAAAAAAAACATCCAGCAGACTTTGATTTTGTGACTCACGACAAGAAAAAGCGTTGGTAAGAAATTTGACAGACAAAATACAAGCCTGAAGTACAGATTTTATTGACAGATATATCAACATGCAGAACATCTCAGATGAAACTATGTTCCCAGGCGTTCATGTGACAGAGCTCAGGGGAGCACCTGTGGCATTTACAGCGCAGATTGAGAGGCTGTGCAGCTTCATTCAGACTGTGCTGCTGAGAGCAGAACAGCTCACCAGATTCCCCCACAAGTACCGCACCCATAAGGCAGGGAACGATAAACATGTGCTGCACTGTTCTAGAACTCTCTCCAGCTGTAGGTCAGTGTGGTTAAAGCTCCAACTGCCTGTCAGCATCCACCTCCAGCACAGCGGGCAAGGGCCAAGCCTTCGGCAAGAGCCGCCATCTTGCCACCATCTTGGCTTTCACAGTAGTCCGTCTCAGTGCTCTGCCTGGATTACATTTCATCTCGCATCTTAATTCCTGGTTCTTGCTTCTGCCCTGAGTCAGTCAGGTGTGGCGTTCGGTCCAAAGTAGCTGCATTTCAGAGGAAGCAGACCAGAACTGACAAACTTTCTAACTATAACAGCTCAACCAAAGCAAGGGCACCTCCATTTCCATGCTGCCTCTGTCCCTGTCGGTGCTCGAGTCTGCAGATACCAGAAGTGAATGGAGCGAGAAGCTGCTCTGAGGTGCACAGAGAGGAGGAGCCGTGTAGAAGTGCGGTGTTCGGTTAGCCACCCTGGCCATATGCACATTAGCCGTACCCAACGGTTCTGGCAGGCAGTGCTAGATGGCTCAGTGAGAGACCTATGAATAATTCATTCTGATGGCTGGAGACTGCACAGTGAGGAGCTGATCTGTGCATGCCTCCACACGATGCCCTGCTGCCCTGCGAAGGCATGGCATTCACAGGGTGACGCTACACTATTCAAGCCCCTGCAGACAATCACCTCCACCTCCTCCGCATTGTAATCGCCATGAGGCGGATTGCATAACCAGATTTATCAAAATTCACACCCCCACCCCCCTTGGAAGAATAAGACTTGTGTGAGTTTCTTCCTTGATAGATACCGAATTCTACTCATTCCAGTCATAAGTGAACAATCTGTGCATTGTCCCTGGACTGCATTCTCTCATCCCTTGCCCAGGTCTCCTATAGAGCTCATGAATACCCATGAGCTGGCTGCAAGTCTCCCGCCAGGCTGGTACCAGCGACCAGCGAGACACAGCTCACACTACGGCTGCTAATCGCAAGTACACTAAACAACAGTGCCAATTCATCTGGTCAGTGTCTGAGCGATGCGTCAGGTTTGCAGTGGAGGCGGGGGGGGGGATATACCAACCCCCCCTGACCACCCGACCCCTCCCCACCCTGCCTGTGTGAGCAGCAGCCAGGGCTGCGTGTGCAGCTGGACTCCCGCTAAAGTGCTCAGGGTGTCGTCTCCTGGACTCAGACTCGTCAGTGAGCATTCCGTTCTGCCGCGGACACGAGACAAACTGTAGCGCTAAGATTAGTCACCGCAGGACAAGAAGAGACTGCTCTGCAACACGCCAGGGTCAGTTTGTGCTGTCGGAAAGCAGAGCCCGCCTACACCAGGGAAACAAGAAACATGGTCTCCTCTTCAGGAGAACTCAACAACAGAAACTCCTCAGCATCCCCCACACAGAGGGAGAAACATCTGAGAGCTGAGACTAGCAACAAACAGCAGTGTAACATTAAAGCTTTTGATATCCTACATTTACATAGTGAGATAAGTGGGTTAAGAAACAGAAAAATGAAAGGCTGCTATGAAAATAGTGCCTTGTGTTTCTGCATTGGAGTCCCCGAGTGCAGGAGAACACGAAGTTCTCTGGTAACTGACAATAAGAACAGCAACCAAACTGGGGAGGGCCGTACCCGAACCCACTCAACTCACAGCCTGTGACAGCTACACTGCATGAGAATGAGACACATCCCCTGTGCGCTCTCAGATACCCACAGTGCAGTTTGTGGGCTTGGCTGCTCATGTGAGATTAGGTGCCAGTGGTTGGGGAAGTGGTGGGGTGGTGAGTGGGGGGCTGCGTGTGCCCATACATAAAAATTCTGCCAACCACTGGCCAGTACACCCACACCCCAATGAATCTTGGACATTTTAGAAATATTACAGCCAACAAAACGAGCCCACAATCGGGCCACGCTCACAAGTTCCTGAAAGCGGCGATTTGAGAACAAAGCGTGGATTTTCTCACAAGCCGACGCACCGCATTGAGAGGGTAGTATCACGCGTCGCTGGGCGTCATGCCTTTCTGTTCTAATTCACCATGCAATACCCACCCACTCTCTGCAGCCACAGCTCACAGCTTGGCGAGTGCCTTTCATGTGAGCCCTTATCGTTAGAGACAGCTGCAGTGCTGCTTGGCTGGGACGTGTGGCTGGGATCCAGGGCAGAGCTGAAATAAATGCAACCCTTCAGTTATATGCCAGACTGTATGTTGTGTAACCTGTCCCACTGAGGAGAGATGAAGAGCTGGAACGGGTCAGCTGGTTAGCATCATGCCTGCTGTGGCTCTGCTGGTTCTGGCTAGCTAACGATTTCAGGTATGGCTCAGGTTCTTACAGGGGTCTCTCCAAGGCTCCATCTCTTTGCAGTGTGACGTGATAAGGAATGATGGCTGTGTGAGGCGCACGGCAATGTAACATTCTGACCCTTCCCTCACAACGGAGCAACCGAACACCACTCCCACCCGTCTGCCCCGCCCATCCCACTCTTTCAGCTTTCAGCCTCACCTCAAAACCTGAGGGCAGATCGACCGAGCGTTTGCCACGTTCTCCCCGGGAGACCGGAGCACTCAGGAGACCATCCTATTCCTTTCAAGTAACAGAAAAACCAAACAAAAAAGGTAAACCATTTGGCATGGGCCCGCACACACAGTACATGAGTTGGCTCTCGGCAAAGCCCGGTGTCTCTGCTGGCCTGCATGGCTTTTCTCCAGCCCAGGCCCCCCTCAAATTTAACCCTGTCCTCTCCACTCCTAAAACAAGAGCTCGGTCATGATGATCAGCTCAGTCCGGTCCACCACAGACGAGAGCGATCTCAAAATCAGCCTCCCCCCCCTCCCCCCCCCTTTCTCTGTGCATCTGCTCCGTGCTGGGTCAGGAGGGGGGGGGGGTCCTGGCGAGGCTCGGTGCTGGGGGGGAGGTGCAGGGTCAGGCATGGTCCTCGATGGGGAACACCAGGCGGGTCCCCCTGATTAGCTCCTGCTCACGGCAGTCCGCCTCGCGCTCCAGCGCCTCCTCCGACGTGCTCCCCGCCCCGCCGCCCCGCCCACCCCACACCCCGTTGGACGTGATGGCTGTGTCGCCGTACGTGAGTGTCAGGTCGCCGTCGTTCAGGATGAGGTCCGAGTCGGTGTCCTGCAGCGGCTCGTGGCTCTGTGGGTACAGCGGACGGTGAGGTTATTAACCGCACAAACACGCACACAGTCACTCACATCCATACACACATACAGTAGCCACACATATACAATAACCATGTACATTAACCACTCACGCTCACATTAATCATATGAACGCACACACGCACATATACAATAACTGTACCATAACCAAACACACAGGCTCAGGACAGGTTTTGTGGTATTATAAATGGAAAAAAGGGATGGGCAACCACTTCCTTTCGTTGTGGTTATATTTCATAGAGTAATCAATAATGTCAGCTGGGGTGTTGCGTTAGGTCATGTTTAGAAATGTTGAGCCAACCCCTCCCACACAAACACACTGACATGCAGAGGCAGATAACAGGCAGGCATTAGGACTGCTCTGAGCACTCCTCCATGTCTTCACTTTGGCCTGGCCTGGCATCATGGAAGACCATAGCATGATCCACACAGAGGAGACAACACAAGAGAAACACAGCTCCAGTATGGGCAGAGTTTACAGATGATTAGGGAAAGGATTACATTCTGAGGAAATGGAGTAAGTAATCACGGTTACACAACAATGCCGGCGTCACACATGGCCGAAAGCCACGCTGGTCTGTGGGTCAGCCGTTAACCGGACCAACGTGAAGATCTGACGACCCTGCAGGAGAATCTGGAACCTTCACTATTTTCTAGACGTACAGGTTATACTACCTTGGAGCGCCTTTAAGCTACAGATCATACCCAACTAACCGCACATACTAAGCACAGGAAGGAGACATATTTACATAAACACAAATAATTTATTTTGAGTGACCATGCGAAAGAATGTGAAACCTTCACCGTTTTCTAGAGATACAGGTTAAACTACTCAAGAGCACCTTTAAGGTACAGATCATATCCGGGCAATGTTCTGAAAGGAGCAGAGGAAACAACCAAACAGTGATGAAATAGGGGCCTTTCATGTCTGCAGGCAACTCAACCACCGCTTTCGCACGTGTTTGGAGAACACAGTGTACATCTGTAAAGTCAGCCATCTGGGTCATGCGTCTCAACTGTTGACAATGGAACAGCTAAGGGAACAGGCCCGAACTCAAATGAATTTGTGCGTGATGAGGCTGTGAAAGGCAGCGTTCTTTGCTCTCGGGATCTCGGGACGGAATGGTTTTGCGATTGCGATCAAAAAGTGAGGACTATAAATGGGTCTTCTGTTAACAACCCAGAGCTTCTTTCTCCCTTGGACATTTCTAAGAGCCCTGGTGCATTAGCTTTCTTTCTGGGACTCATGCCATACTTTCATATCGAAAGGCATTACGTTCCAGAACAACACAGAACTAAAATGTGCGTGTGACGGTGGACCTAAGGAAATGGCATGTCTTTCACTTCCCTGAGAGAAAAGGAGATGTGTATCTGAGCCGTGGGTCACTCAGGATTCTGTGTCAGCAGCAGATCTTGGGTGAGGGTGCCAGTGGCAGGCTTAACACAGATGTCAGTGTCTGGCTCTTGGTACGACTGGGTAAGTTACAAGCCCATGCTGCCCACCGTTTGCACAGCATTAACTGAAATAACTTTAATAACTGTTAATAACTGTTCCTCTGGTAACAGGCTTGTGAAACCTTACAGAGACCAAACTGATATTGCTAGCATTGCTAACTGTCAGGATGGAGCTCCATTGCAACCTCTTCAGTGTGGGGTGTGTTAGGTGTGTGAGAGAGAGTGTGTGTGTTTACTTGTGTGTGCATGGGTGTCCACATGTCTGCATGCTTGTATGTGTGTATGGATACGGAGGTATACGCGTCTCAGCTCTTCACACTCTTCTGTGTGTGCAAGAGTGCATGTATGTGTGTGTGTGTATGTGCATGTGTGTGCGAGTTTGTATGTGCGTGTACACGTGTGTGTGTGTGTGTGTGTGTGTGTGTGCGCGTATGTATGTGTGTGCATATGTGTGTATGTGTGTGTGTGTGTATATATGTGTGTGCGTATGCGGATGTGCGTGTGTATGTGTGCGTGTGTGTGTGCATGCGTATTTGTGTATATGTGTGTGTGCATGTATGTGTGTGTGTGTGTGTGCGTGCGTGCGTGTGTATATGTGTGTGTGCATGTATATGTGTGTGTGTGCGTGCGTGCGTGTGTCCCTCACCTCGTAGGCCTGTGGGCTGGTGAGGCAGTGGGCCAGCGGGCCACAGCAGCTGGGCAGGGTGTTGCTGAGGGGCGGGCCGCTGTGTGTCAGCACCGGCTTCAGGAAGCTGGAGAGGGCAGTCAAGGAGTGCAGCTCCAACACCGAGCACTCAAAAGACCATCACAAAAAACCCCCGAGACCACCACCACCCCCCCCAGCCGAGAACACCGAAGAGCCTGGCCTTCTTAGATAACAGCTCCTTCAAAGCAGCCCTCTGCATGGCGCGAGTTGGCTGATTATGGCCATTATCACAGCCTTTCAGCTGTCAACTGCTCTGACCACGCAACGCAGAGCAATATCACAGCAACACAAACACGCGGTGCTTCCACACAGATTTGGGAAAGGCTCCTTATTCCCAGCGTGACTGACATCCTCACGGACTTCACCGGGTTTACAGCGCAAGCACACTCAGGACGCATCACCGGCTGTCAATCAGTGCTGTAATTACACACTCTTAAGCCATCGTAATGATGCAAGCGCTCGGAAATGCTGACTGAAGATTGACTGTCAAAGTTCCTCTTTAAATGGCTGCCTCAGCACAACAGCTGGGTTCTTTCCCATTTCCTTAAATGCCACCTTTTTTTTAAAAAAAATTGTAAAAACCTGACCCAGTTTAAATAAGCAGAAAACTTTGAAAAGTGGTAAACAGCATACAAAGTGTGGGAGAAAGTTAATTAGGCCATAGCGGTGCTTTTCTCACTCCCTGAGCCAGGCAAGGACAGCACTCTAATGTGTCATCGTTATGAAAATGATTTGGCTGAAACTGATGGAAATTTCCGGCATGTGCGGGCCTCGCAGAGCTGGCAGGACTGATTTCACACTTTAGTGGCGGGGCGGGGCAGAGGACGGGCAGATGAGCGCCGGAGTGGGCGTGCGGAGGGAGCACGCGTGTGCAGCAGAGCCTTTGTTCCTCACCGTGTGCGGCAGAGAGGCATTCCCCCCGCGGGGTCAGAGACGCGCCTGTGAGGGGGTGCAGCCCGAGCTGTGGTTGGGAACGCTACTGCACTGCACACCGTGCGTCACCTAACCAATGCAGCCTTCAGAAGACACATAACCACACACATGTATACACATACGTACACACACACACACACACACACACACACTTTACTTTAACAGCCCCATGAATAATACTCGTCTACAACCTCAACCCTATCCAGCAGGCGCTAGGCGACTCATAAGGCTTGGTGAATGCTGTCATACTACAACGGTGTCACCCGCTCAAAGTGTATCTTTACCAGACGCACGTGCCTCAATAAGAGAGCTACTGCCTGAGGGCCGTGTGAGGGTTTGCTAGAAGGAACACAGAGGAACAACCAACCAACACCATTTCCTTGCGAAAAACAAGTTCAGGAAAACACAGCAAGAACAGAGGAAACGGGTTTTCCCTCCGGTGCAGAACAGTCTGCCTCACTTTACACTCCAGACCACCAATCCCAGCATCCCACAGTCACGGCTCTGCCCTGCCCCCTTATCACGGATGCCTGGAGAGAATTCTACTCCAGTTTCACACAGGCGTAGCCATCAGATGCACACCCTCTCAGACTGACACACCTGTTACCATGGAACACGTTCCCACAGCAACCAGCTGCCCCTCTGAAAACCTGCCACTTAAAACTGATTAAGTAATGAGGTAATACTTCATGTGTGTATCTCATCTCCCTTCTCCTGTCCAAGAGTGTGTGTTGTGAAGGGGGGGACACCTGGGAAGGTTCATTGTGCAATGTGACAGCAGCTTCACCTGGGAAATGTAGTTCACAGCACAGCATGAGCACTCCACCTGGGAAATGTAGTTCACAGAGCGGTGTGATATCTCCACAGGTGTGCAAGGCCAGCCCTTTTACTCGGTGGTTGAGCAGTGCGGCCAACACATTTTCTTTTTGCTCCGTCACTGGGGGCCAGTTGGTGCCAGTACCAGCACAGGCCTGAACTCTGTAACCTAACCCCATTCAGGGATGGGTATCATTTCATCTTTTCCTCTTCACTGCAATTGCCACACACCCATCAGCTGCTTCCTCTCAATGTTATTTGCGTGCAACAGCATTTGCTAGGGAGAGACAAAACCTCATTGTGTGTTTGGCCTCGGCTCTCCTCTGCTCCAGGCATGACTGGCAAAATAACTATCAGGGGTCACACACAATAAAGCACCTACATCTTACTGCCAGCAAACAGATCCAAGTGCCCTGAGGGAAGGACAGCTAAAGAGTGAGGATAACCACAGGCGGCACAACGTGACATTAAGTGATGCTGAAACCAGGTTATGGAAAGGATACTTGTGGTCGAAACTGTACCACAGTCTGAACATCCAGGCGCTCTCCTGCTTGGTCCTGCTGTGGCCTTCCACCTGAGTTCCATCCTGGGGAGAGAGACAAACTTCAGCTTCCTACCTCACGGGAATGCTCTAAGAATGTTCACACCACACACACCAGCTGTGTTCCAATACTAAGTCAGCTGCCCGCTGCCTGCATCCTTAGAAGTGAGCTCCCTTATAAAGTAGCATCCTAACGGAAAAGGAACCTCAAAAGGCAACGAAATCGGGACACACTTTGATGGCAGGATGAAAATACAATGTATTTTTTTTTATATAACTGTAACAAATTATTGAGTTCACTGTATATGGACATTTATAATGAGCTCCTCTGCTACCACCGCATCTACCGCTGTGGTGTTTTCAGCCACCATTAATTTAACGGAAGTTGAGAAGCTTGAGGTAATCGCAAAGATTTTTGGGATACCCTACCTGGCAAAGGATACATCGGATGCTGCCTTCAAATTTAACTGAAATAAGGCACCTTAGAAGGGCGCATTTTATGATGGTTTGGGACATGCCTACGAAGGGCAAGTGTGCAAAATTGTGAAAATAGTGAAAATGCTCCCTTCAAATGCTGCCTTCTAAGGCAGCTGACTTTGTATTGGGACACAGCCACGGTCATCACTCTGAAGGGGAAGGAGCAAACCGAGCCGTTTGCGTAAGATAATGTCTCAGCAATGGAGAAACCAGCAGGAACACAGAGGGCTGGGGAGGGTGGGGGATGGAGGGATGGGGAAGGATGAAGGGGGGGTGGCACACAGCTGGGCCTCTCAGTGGGGGGTTGTGTCTGGGGGTAAACACTAACATTAAGATGCCGATGGGACAGCAGGATAATGCGAGACGCCATAGTCTCTATACTCTGACAGCTGTGCAAGCCAGGACCCAGGTGCCCCAGATATGTGTATGTGTGTGTGTGTGTGTGTGTGTGTGTGTGTGTGTGTGTGTGTGTGTGTGTGTGTGTGTGTGTGTGTGTGTGTGTGTTCTATTATTTCATTGATTTATCCTGCTATACTTAGCTAGTCTTATCGTCCATGTCTGCTTTGCCAGCTCTGCTTTGGTTTATCATGTCAGTAAAGCACCACTGAATTAAACTGGAATTGGAAGTGAGATACATACTCACACACACAGAAGAACAGAGGACGGAGGTGGAGCCAAAGCTGCATGCACCATCCCTTTTGTCCTTCGGCTAAAGCATTTACATCCAGGCTTAGCGTAACCATACCTGAGACCAAAGCTAACCTGGATAGGTTCAGCACTCTTTAGTTTAGTGCCATTCTCACAGTGATTAAACTCAAGTGACCAACATGTCAGTGTCTCCAAATTCTTCCAGCTTTCATGACCTTTACATTAAATTGGAAGCGCGCGGCTCAGAACTCACTGCCCAGTAGCCCGTTAGAATGTGCCGGAAGCTGCAGTTGGCAGGATGAGCCTCTACCTTAAGAGGGTTAAAATTTTTAAAAATCTCTCTCTCCCCATCATCTCCCCAACTTGGTGTAGCCTCATCTTCTTGTCTGTGGTATATGAACCTGTCAGCTGTAGTGTGCTTTTTTGGTTTCTGTTCGGTTGACTAGGAGTTTTGTGCCATTTCATTACTGCGTGAGTGGCTGGGTTTCACCTTTTTAAAGCCACAGTTACCGGAAGCATAGGCAGGAAAGTGCAGTTGTGGTCGACGCAGAGACCTGTTCTCGCCTGACGCTTTTCTGCTGTGAATGTTTCCAAAGAGATAACAGGCTATGGTACTTTCTTAACAGGAGTAGCATGATTTTCTGAAATACAATCTCCTGCTGAATTCTACAGCAGTTTTGAGTTCAGAGACATTGCTGTTGACACCTCGAACACGGTTCTGAATTACACTAAAAAACAACACCCACCAAAAAACCATCCAATAAATAAATAACTTGTGGGTTAAATTTAAGTTGTAATTGTAAGTTCTCCAGATAAAGACACTACTTAACGTTTGAAAAGAAACCCCCAAAAATGGAGTACATTTAGCTGTACCAAGCACACACACAGTAATTGGCCTAAGCAAGATTGACAGTGCAAATATTTCCTTCACCTAGCCGAACTAAACTTTTCTTGGGTTTCTCACACAGCCATGCTGAGTGTCTTAAAGAGAAACAGGATCCCTGTGTGTGTTTTAGTTTCAGTTGAAACGCGGTTAGAATGTGCAGCATGATAAGCGGAGAGCAGCGGTTTGTGTGGAAGCTGTGTAGTGCTGACAATGGTGGGAGGAAGACAACAGGGAGGGGAGGGGAGGGGAGGGGAGGGGAGGGGGTGGACTTACTCCCTGGAGCACCTGGAAACTGTCCCCACAAAGCTGAAGGTCCTGGTCCGGGTCCACCCCAACCCTGTGAAGACAGAGAGGGGACAGTTAGGGTCCTGACTCTGTTACGCATCTGAGTGTGTGTGTGTGTGTGTGTGTGTGTGTGTCTGTGCAACTATAAATGCATGTACATGTTTGTGTGCGAGAGTCTTTCACTTTCTGTGTGTGCACAAGGGTGGATATGAACGCGCGTGCGTATGTGTGGCTCTGCGTGCCGCTTCGGCTAACAAAGCATGCAAAAGCCCTAGAGAGGTGAGAAAACGCACAATGCCATCTGCGTTCTGTCTGCTGCCGGGAGCAGAGGAGGCCAATGGGGCTGAGAGAGAGGAGAAGGCAGCTGAAGAGCAGAGAGCAGTCTGTGGCAGGAACCCGGCACAAACTACACAGCACCATCGCACAACTTCAGAATTACCACAGTGTTCTTCATTCTAAACAGAGGGCTTACACTACTGATTTAAGCTTGCTTTAGCAGAAAGGAAAGGCCAAGCTCCTCTCTTAGAAAGAACATCAGTACCCACTGGATATCACGTAAATATCAGACTTGAAAAAGTTGTATGGCAGGAGACATGATGTACCTATATATTTGTTCAATGTCACCCCAAGGCCAGGACCCAGCTACATATCACAGAGTAAATTGCTGTAGTCTAGCTCAGTACTAATAATTATGTCCTGACTATTACAGATTGTTGGATTATTACTGGCGTGTATCATTAAAGTGGGGTTTGTGGACGACACAGTGAGCGTGTATCCATGGTTCTGTGAGCATGTGGGTTTAACTAATGTCAGCAAGCCGTGGCTCTCATTATTGCAGCCAATCGCAACGCTTGAAATGGCAAGAGCCTCTCCGCTTAGCGAGCCGCAGGCGTTCCCCAGCTGTGTGAAAACGAGGTCGAGGGAACAGACACGTTTTCAGGCGTGCGGCTCCACAGGCTCCCTTGGACGGCTGCCAAAACGAACGCCGAGAGACGAGGAGTCGCCCGCGAGGCCTCTCCGGCTCTCCGTAGTGGGGCCTGGGCCCAGAGAGGGGGGTCCATCTCCCAACAGGAGCGCTGTGGTGAAGGTCAGGCCGAGCGAGCCGGACGACGCAGGGCGCGGCAGGCCGAAAGAGAGGCCACACCGCGCCCACAGAATAAAAGCACGCAGGCGAAGCAAGGACAAGCCCACTACCCAGGACGGTTGTGTTGTTTTTACCAAGGTCAAGGGGGGGGAGAGAACACCCTGATAAGATGGGTTCACTGGACAGACAGCACAGTCAAGCTCCGCTCCCTGTCAAAGCACACCGCTCAGCTGTCCTGCACTGCGTGACTGAAAGACAGTCCCCGGTCAGTCTCATTAAGAGACTGATCATTGTGACTCATCACTGTGACATCATGGCTGATCTGCACGCCAGCTGCGGGGTGCTTTTGAGACATTCTATTCATTGCTGAACAGACAGCTTTATTCAGAACAAATTATTAGCCTCCATCAACATACACAACTGGATATTGACTGATGCAATTTGGATTTTTGCAGAAAAGAATTTTGCACAATTGCAACAGCAAGGCTCTCCCAGGGAATCGACCCTGTAACCTTTGGGACCTGAGCCCTGATCCTTAGCTATGCCACACTGCTGCCCCTAATCCCTGGCTGACAGGACCCCTGGCTACTCAAGAGGTGTGTTCTTAGTTTCCTCCCTATTAGTATCTCTGACTCTAAAATTAACAGTTGCATAAAAGAATTTGTAAAAATACTAAATTGCATTAATAATTATTAATAAAACAAATTAACTTTATATAAATTTATATTAATAAATTTTATTAATTCTAAGAGGGATTTTAATTTTAATTTCTGAGTGTCTTCCTAGCTAGGCAGTGTTAGCTCTGCTAATAACCCCTTTTCTTTGAAGTTGATAATGTTAGTGGTGAAGGCAATGGCTCAAATTACACCGCTGATGACAGATTTTGTTTCAGACAGAGAAACACCTTATCTCTTATTGGAAGGGGGTCAGGGGCCTCTTCCTCCTTCCCATGTCTAACCAACAGGAAGCGGTGCTTGCGTTGCTGCTGTTACATTGAATTATTTCAATCTTATCGGGGCAGAACTTCCACAACCACCCCCCCCACCTCCTCCCAGAGGCGTGGCAGACCAGACAGACAGTGACCTCCGACCCTTCATGTCCTTCCTCCCCCTGTGTGACACCACGGTGAACACAAACCCAAGGGCACCCTCACACGTCACCTGGCGTACTGCCACGGCCTATCGGGCAGCTCCTCCGCTGGTTCCGAGCTCTCTCCAACTCTGGCAGAGCACAGAAAGACACTTTCAACAGTCAAGCCGGGGGCATACGGGTGAATCGTAAGTGGTGCACGGCCTTGCTTCAGACCCTGCTGGTACATCTCACTTCCTTTACAACTGTATGGGCTCAGAGGCTGGAGGAGGAAGCTGGCTTAATGTTGGATGCCATCCTGAGCACTGTTCTGTAGGCCAGTAGCCAATGTGGGTATTAGTGGGTGGTGTGCAGGCCTTCTCATGTCACTAACTCTAATGCTGCCACCAGTGGACACAGGCTTATATGACGTTAGTGACACATCTGTGTGTCACTGAAGTGATGATGACCTACAGGATCACTGTATTCTTAAAAAAAAAAAAAAAAAACAAACAAAAAAAAAGTCACTGACATCTAAATGTATTTATACCCTAATATCAAGCAGTGAATGATATTAATACCTATATATAAAGATATCAATTCATATAATTAATACCTAATATCAAGTAAATGCAAAAACAGACATGTGAGACAGTTTCCTGAAAAGACAGAATATGTAAGATGACATTTGGGATTTTGACCTGAACCACAAATATAGCTATTGAGACTGCGAGACATGAGGGATGAAGGAATTAATTCATTCCTGAATTAATGAAGGAATATGGTGCTATTTCTACAATAACAGCAACAGGATGCGAGAAACCTCAGACATGGAGCATTCTCAAACTGCAGTCGTCCCATATGAATTCCTGTAAGGCAGCTGCCAGTCATTAAAGCTCATATAGTTCAGAAAACTACCAAACATTCAATCATGCGACCCAGAAATAAGCCAAATCATTCCTCACGCTCAGATTCTCAGTGCTCCCCTGTCCCCTAGAGGTAACACCCTCTACAGAGAGGCTCCAGTCAACACAGGTGACCATGTGTCCTGGGTGCAACATTAACGAGAGGGCTCCAAATTTTTCAGGAGGTTCATTACATCTGAGCATGCAATACGTGGGGCCACTCTGAAACACTGCCACACAGAACCACAAGGCTTAGACTCTGATAGTTGTTCACCCATGACCATTAAAAAGCATCACATAATACCTTCAGCCTATGAAATCCAGGCAGCTAAATCCAGGGAAGCATTTAGGGAAGATGCGTCTGTTTCAGTGGAACCTCAGCGAGTGCCATCACAGACGCCCACAAAGCCTGCCCCGACAGAGCGTTTCAACTCGTTCAAACGTCATCTTCAGCGTCAGGAGTCGGGAGCCAAATTTAGCTAAATGTAGCTGAACGCAGAAATATTTAGGGCAGGGTGTGGAGTTTCGGTGTGACTGAGCACGGCCCCCAGACCAAACGCACGTCACGGCTAAGCCTGAGAGCGGGTAGAGGCAGTCACCGATCCGTCACTGATCTGGTGCTGCTGCGGGGGAGAGAGATAGAATCTCTCAGACATTTTTGGAGAGGATATTACAGTTCTGCTTGTGGTATGCGCCTTTTTCTTCTCCGGTGGATGCTGGTCAGCTTTAGCTGCCAGGCCCACACACAGACACCCTGTTCCTTGCATAACTGCAGCGAGATTTGGGCTGTCATGTACCCCCCTACTCTGGGGGCTGTAGCAGCCAATGACAGAGGGGGCGTTCACCGTGTGGAATAAAGCGCAGGGATTAAGATAACCCAGAGAACGGGACGATCCCTCTTTTACAGGGAGTGCAGCGATCCCTTCTCATGGCAAAAAGAATGGCCAGATGTCCTGTGATAAACCAAACCTTTTAACAGGCACAGACAGACCACTCGTGACAGGATTCTGCCATTACTTTAAATTTACCGGGTCCCCCACTTTTTCATGGAGTGGTCTAGTTTAGACAGTCCATGCTGTTTGTTTGCCCTTTGTATGCACTTTTGTACGTCGCTTTGGACAAAAGCGTCTGCTAAATGAATAAATGTAAATGTAAATGTACTGCTGTTAAGTCTAATTGTGTTTAGAGGAATCTGGACTCTGACTCAAAACTGAAGTTTTAACTGAAGGTTTAACTGTTTTTTCTTTTTTAGGGGGTATTACTCTTTTGTACGTTCACATGCATATCTAGTCCTGTCCATGAGAGAGGACAGAGAGGTCAAACAGCACCTTTTATAACTGCAGGAAAACAAACTCAATTATTCACCACAGGTGCACAATAACTTTTCAAACATGAGCACTATAGTAAAACAATGCAGATTATATGGCTTTTATCTGCATGTCTGCAACACATATACACAGGGAATAAAGTGAATTAATGGACTTTAAAAGAGTTAACTGAAGTTCAAACGGAAGGGGCGTAAGACAACAGGGAAACTGTAGAATTACTGCATCTTCCTGATTGAAGAGGGGGCGGGGCTTGTCAGGGACTGACAGATAGAGGCTCCTCCCCCACACACTGCACCTTGATCTCTCTCTTCAGGCCTGGTGCAAACTGCTCTAACAACCCCCCAACCCCCCTGCTTCCTCATGATAAAAACAGCTCTCTCCAGACTGCAGCCAGGGATTATCTGCCTGTTTCCTCAGGATTTTATCCATCTGTGAATGATTTCTGCCCAGAGCCTTACAGCACCTTTTCCTTGTCTGTATGGACATCATTCTGAGTGCCATCTTCTCATGTCGCACCCTTTTTCAATCAAACTCCTGAACAAAGCAGGCTACTGACATTGCGCCCATTTTCCTGGTGTCTCATCATGCTTGGACTGTTGCTTGCAGTTCAGTTCCACATATTTGCTTACCACTTATAGGCTAATCAGCCCTCAAACAGACAGAGCCACACAGTTGTTAGTGTGAATGAAATTTTCAGCCCTGCCCCTCACAATGCTACTTCCTAAATCTGGATCTAAATCTAAATTTATACAAGCACATTTGCGCCAAAAGCAGCGGCTCACAAATTCTGGGTATTACTGCGCTCGCTTGTTCTGGGAAACCAGAGATTGTATTCCTACATGCAAAGCAGGCCTGCTGCGGTATCACTGAATTTTGTCCTTCCTGTTATAGCTGAAACCAAAGAGAAAAAGGTGGACTAACCACAACATACAGCTGATGCAACGGAAAGCTCAGGGCACAGCGCCATCTGTTGGAAGACAATACCCCAGGGCTGAGCTCTCAGCTCCAGTTATGACATCACAATCTATGGTGACATTACTGCTTTATGTCTCCTGCCCTCCTGAATCCTCAAGGAAGTTTCTAGAAGCTTGACAACTGTGAGGACACAGCGCTGATGCATCACTTCTGAACTTCCTCTTTTATTAACTGTCGCTAAAATCACACCGTTTTTTTTTTTTTTTTAACTCAGATACCTGTACACAGTCCATTTTAACTTTAATCCCAGTGTTTTCATGTGTAACAATAGCACACTTTAAATGAGGGAAGCTACCTGCACGGGTAGGTCAGGCCTCGTTTACAATAAAGAATACGAACAAGTCAGGCAGTGGAAATGAGCAGAAGACAAAACACATCAGTGACCGGTTTGACACGGCGATAACCCTGCGCCCTGCACCTCACTCTGCAGCCCTTCCGAAAGTGATCCCCTAAAGGGATTTGCCGTCGGCTGTGGCGCAAATCCTGCTCAACGCACTGGGTGGCTGCCCCGCCCTGGGTTCGTCGCCGTGGCGATGAAAGGACACGCGCACGTGGGCCCGGTGTGGCGGGACCTCTGTGACCCGGTGCAGGTTCACGCTGCCTGCGGCGGCATTAGGCCCTCGTTAAAAGCTGTGCCGTTTCCCAGCAGGCAGCTGCAGGGATTTCACATCACTCCCAGTAATCTGCTTACTCTGATCAACAGCAGCTCCCCATGAAGTGCCAGGGTCCCGCAGAGCGGTCAGACAAGGTGTGATGGAGGCAGTTCAGGCCAAAACACATGCACACACATGCGGACACACACACACGCACACACGTGCACGCACGCACACAGACTTTATGTTCCAGGCCAAATTCACCAGACCTTGTTGTCAGTCACTTTGTGTTTAGACACTTCACCCAAATCTCTCTCACTCCCCCACTGTCCCCAAGGTTACTCTGGTTTCAGTGGGAGGAGTGCTAGATGGCTTTGGAGGTCTACAGCACCACCTTTTGGAGGGTACCAGCAACTACATCTATACCTAAATGCCAAACCAACACATGCAGAGGAGGGGCACAAATGTGACAGATAATGGCACATCTATTCCATTTATCATGACCACATACTCAGCTCCGTCTAGGCTGTGGCTGGTAACAGGAGGCTCTGGCGCCATCTGCTGTCCTGTTCAAGCCATGGACGTTCAGTTTAGACCAACACCCTTCAAGAATCAAGCAAACAGAACACCAATGGCTTCCATGACATCTGTACCAGAGCTCTCAGTGTGAGTGGAGTATCTGATCGTGAGAAACAGAACAACGTCTGTTTGGGGGAGAAATGAGCCAGACCTCTCACGGGTCCACACAGACAGTGGCGCAGAGAGAGGGGTGTGGAGCAACGCAGACCTGATGTGCAGCCAGGAGAGCATGGGCGTGGTGCCACCGCCGAACACCCAAACGGTGAAGAAGACGATGAGCAGCGTGGTGGTGAACATCATCTGCCGGGCGTAGGTGGCTGTGTCCCGGATGGCCAACGCGAATGCCATGGCCCCACGCAGACCTGCGGGCAGGAGACCACGTCAGACAGCCTCTCAGAGACTTCCCTGCTACTCACAGTCAGGGCTTGTCACAGTATGCTCAGTTCATAATCAGCATTGGTGATGTGCTAGATCTCTAAGCTCTAACCTCTGAAAGTGTGCCCCAGTAACAAGGGAAAAGCTCAAGAGTGAAAGGATGGGAACTAAGCTACTAAGTTAGCCACATGTCACTGTGCATGCTGCTTGTGATGGGACAAAAAACTACAAATCTCTGAATTGCAACTCGGATATTTGAGATCACCCAGTGCTGAGCTGTGAAAAGTTAGTTCTCATTCTCACATCTGTACAAGGTCAAATGCCAAACTGCCTCGTGCTGCTTTGCAATTGGGTAAAAACCGCCCATATCTATAGTACTTGTACTAGGTCAGGTGTCAGAATTCCTAGTGCTGCTATGTGATTGGATAAAAGCAAGCTATAGCTCTAGTACTGGTACAAGGTCATGTGTCTGACTGCCCAGGGCTGCTTTGTGATTGGCTGAAAAGTTGTGGATTTTTCCCATACCTGCAAACATCATCATGTGCTGGAAGTTGCTGCCTATCTTGTGCCGGCGCCCCAGGTTGAGGAGAAAGGAGAGGGGGTAGATGTTGAACGCCCTTCCTATGAAGATGGAAATCTGGCGGACAAGAGGCAGTCAAAGAAGGGAACCCAAACTACCCTGGTACCTCAGCCTTTCCCCCTGCTCTCTCGAGCATGTCTGAGAGGGGAAACTTTGCTGTGCATAATTCATCGCAGTCAGCTAGGCGCTCCCTTACACAGAGACACACTATCAGGAAACAGCTTTCTTCAGAGGGGGATTCAGGAGGCCCAGTCCCAGGTCTGGCTCTGAATATGCACAGCCAGTGCAGAGCTCTGAACACAGCAGGGCTATGAGGAGACCTGACAGACTAAGCAACAGGGCTGTTCTGACAGACTACTGAAGTCTTTGACAGGAGTCCTTTAGTACAACATTTGAATATCTCTTTGCTTAACTTTAAGAAATCTGTAGCACCCTTTGAGGATGTTTCCAGCTGCATGCATTCAGAATGAGGGAAAGGATACAAAGGCCCCCAGGATGAAGATGGGGCTGAAGATGTGGTTCTGGAAGGTGAAGAGAGCCAGGCCCATGTAGGAGAAGATGAAGTTCTCTGCCAGGAAATGCAGGACCTCAAAGAGCTGGAAGAGGAAGCATATGTACCCATCAACACACACACTTACATGCAAAGACATGCATACAAATACAGATATGTATACATGCACATGTACAGGAACATACATACACACATACACACACACACAGTTTCTTTAACCTTTCAAATCCTTTTAAAAGGCCTGAACCTATTTGAAATCAATATATTTTTCATTCTTTTATGACCCATCATTGTAAATGATAAAATTAAACCTGGAATTTCACTTGTCAACTTTGTGTTCCTCAGTAAATTACTCATCTGTTCCCTCTGAAGCTTTGCAAGGTACGTGATAAATGAAGATATACAAGCTCTCAGTGACACTTAAAGCACAGCCTGTTCCTGGCTCACAGCAGAAGCTCTGGGGCTTGGTCCTTTACCTGCTTGGTGCGTTTGGTGGACTCTTCCGAGAGGTTGTTGTAGGTGTAGTGGTCCTGGGTGATTCCACAGAACAGCACCGCTACCACACCTGAGAGTAGAAAGAATTATCCTCACTGGCAGGTATTACATGTGAGTGTGCACACAGACACACTTACTGTGCAGGCAACCAACAAGTAAAAACACTTCAAAACAGCTCCTCCTTCCCTCTCTCTCTTTCTCCTCCTCTCTTTTCCTTCACTCCCTCCCCCAGTATCTGCCCTCTCCCTCTCTGTTTCTTCCACTCTCATCCCACATATCTATCTCTCTCCCTCCCCCATAAGAATGCCGGTGTCCTCCCTCTCTCTCTTCCTCCCCAGAGGTACACCAGCACCTCCGTTCTGCCCCCACTCACCAGTGAATCCACAGGCCTCGGCCAGCAGGAAGGTGCTCCAGGACATGAGGAAGAAGAGGGCCGTCTCCAGCAGTGGGAAGCAGTGCAGCTTGGTGAACTTGGTCACGTGACCGAGGCGTCAAGGCAACCACAACATACTGCCGCCCTCATGCTCAGCACTAACACTGTCAACTGTCCGTTATTTTTTTTTTGCTTGCTAGCTAACATAGTTCACCTCTCCATTTATACTGCTGGACAGTTTACTAAAGCAATTCACCGTACAATAGCAGGGCCATACTTGGGAATCAAACTGGCAACGTCTTGTGTTAAAAGGCCTGCTTCTTACCCAACTAAACCACACTGTGGTTCAAAAAGAGCAGTGCTGAGTAATCTGTCACTCTCTGCGGAAAGCACCGCTACTTAATCACAGGATATGAGAGCAGTGACCACACCGGTGACGGCGCCCATGGCAAAGGACCCACTGAAGATGCCCAGGAAAATGCCCACTGATTTGAAGAAGGCAGAGGCATCGAAAGTGTGGGTGTTGGCACCACTCGGCTGGTAGGCCACTATGGAGCTGGCGGGGAGAAAGGTTGAGATAAACACACAGAATCGCTGGGTCTGACTCCAACACAGCAATATATGATAACCTCTCCAAAACACATGGACAACAGTACATTCAATTGAGAATCTAGGACAAATCACACATCTACAGTCATCTGTTTCGCATATGTTACTGAGCTAATATTTCAATGTAGTGTGAATCCCCCACAACTGGAAATCCCCACTAACACATTCAACACATTTTAGTCGCAAGTCCAGCAGAGGGCAGCAGAGTGATAGCGCTCCGCTCCAGTGCTTTAATTTCCTCACACCATACTGCAGTATTTCAGACATGCAGAGAGGCCAAACTGGGAATCGTCTCCTCCTTAAAAACAACTTCCCAGACACAGAGACACCATCCCTCAGAAAGCAGTGGGGGTTAACAATTCCGTTTTTAGTGATATCTCTGAGAGGCTCAGCGAAGACTTACGAAGAGAGGACTATGGCAACGGCATCGTTCATGACGCTCTCCCCAAACAGCAGGGCGTACAAGTCCACATCCGCGTGGAGCTCATTGAAGATGGCTAGCACTGTAACTGAAAACACACACAACACAACACAGGCCCAAGAGAGGCGGTACTTATTGGAAGTGACAGGAGGGATGAAAAAGCAAATGATTCTTAATTAATTAAAATATTTAGTGGCTGTTGTAGTAATACCCAGTACAAGAGGGACCAGAGAGAAACACTTGCTGCCTCTGAGGTTTATGTTAACCCTCAAGAGGCAGATAAGGGACGCTACTGGCACCTCGCTCTTCCTCTCCTCTAGTGCTTGAGAGCTGATACCACATCACTCTGTGGGTTTTTAGAATACATTTCCTGTGTCACCGCAACGCTGCCTACAGAAGGCTTAGGTTGAAACGTAGTGCCTGCCCCTGAGCGGAGGTTCAAGCACAGTCACGTGGTTCTGTATGTGCCGAGTTCTTTGCAATTTGAAAGCAGCTGCCACCTTTGCACCTCGTACACAGTCAATAAATGTTAAATCTTTTCAAATCAAACGCGATTCTCACTTTTCCGTCCCCTCTTCCATTATTTTATGCCACCAACCTTCAGTGCCAGGAGGCTAAGAAATGGACAGGGCAATGAACACTCCCTCATAGACACTCCCCAGCAGTGAGCTGGGAGTCTGGGGAAAATGAATTCTCCTTCACCGACACTACCTGCAGTGAGATGGGAGTCAGCTAGTCACGGCCCAGGGTCAGATGGACGTGGCCACACACAGGTGTTTAAAAGCAGGTCACACCGCTGAGATGCTGTACCTGGGTCAGTAGCGGAGATGATGGCTCCGAAGAAGAGGCAGTCGGTGTAGTAAAACTTGTCGCTCAGCTGTCCCACAGCCTGCATCAGCTTCACCACACCATACATGAGATTCCTGCAGGAGGGACACAGACAGGACTGAGCATGTGTACCAGGCACACACAGAGGAAGATCAAGACCACACACCCACACCAGCCCATCCAAACCAGGGGAGAAGCTCTCGCTCTCACAACACAATTATCGATATACAAAACAAGACAAAATATGCCCACCTGCCCCCTATGCACACTTTGAGAGCTAGGTCACAGTATTAGTCACATCATACAGCATACATCCAACCGAGAACAAGTGGTGATTTAATAACAGGAAATGAAATAAAATCAAAACATCAAAAAATCAAAAGAGAGACACCGTTGCTCATTTTAAACAAAGTCACGATACTTATGTCACTTCATTTTACAAAGTGAGCTCAGTGATTTACTCACCCAATAATAAAGCAGGAAACTGCTGTCCCAAGGAAAGCATAAGTGAGGATAGAGCCCAGATTCCTGAAGAAATGTCTCTACAATTAAAAAAGACAACCTTTAAAATGTACAAGAAGAAGCATTCCCTTTTATTAAAGTTTCAGTCTTACTCATTTTGTTTCAGTCATTTTAAATCACCCTCATGAAAAACAATATAGGGCACTAAGACATAAGGAGTGTAACTGGATTAACCTGGATCCCTGGAGATTCCAGGCTATGAGGTTATGATTAGTAAGCACTCCACACACAGCCCACAGAATGTATAAAACCCTGGCAGCTCTCCTCTGAACAAGTGCATGCTGGGATGTCCTGGAACTCAAGCCTGTTCCCACAGAACAGGGGACAGTGAGAACAAACCAATGGAGGCAACCCTGTCTGATGACTGAAGGTGAAACATCCATTCCTGGCTCAGTGCATCTGTTGAGAAGATCTAGATCTGGATATACATTAGCTGTTACTTGAACCACAACCACTCAACCACATTTCCCAACAGTGTAAATTTGCTATTTGCTTAAATTCTAGCTGCACAGGAAAGTCTATACAGAAACCATACATCTCCAACTGCAGCTGCTGTTTTAAAGACTCAACACCATCTCTTTCTCCACAAATGTCATTCTGAACATAACAAGTAGTATTGACTCCCCAGTAACAACATGTAGTTAAAAAAGTAAATGATGAATTCTCCAAGTACTGTGAACTCTGTTTTTTGAGTATGTCTACAATATAGTGGGTAGACGTACCAGTATACCATGTGTTTTAGTTTATAACACACACACACACACACACACACACACACACACACACACACACACACCTGCACCAGGGTTTCCGTTATTACCGGGTTTTGCCTGGTAAAATTTATAAAAAACTGATAAATTAAAAACTTGCCAGTCAAAATGTCCGGTAATAATGCTTATACAAAATGAAGCTGTAACGAAGGCTATCCCTAAACAGGACATTTGTGCTTTGACAGTGAAACGTGCTTATTTATGAGTTCAGTGAGCTGTACCCCGACTGGGCTACACTGGCTAAAATTGCCTGTGTTCTGCCCGTGTCAAGCGTGCCAGCAGAGAGGGGCTTCTCTCTGCAGAATCGAATTATGACGGTGCTGCAAAGTCGTCTGGAGGAGAGACTGACGCGGCTTATGGGCACTGCAAGCTGCAAAGACACATTGGACACGTTTGATTTCAAGTCGGCAGCAGAGCAATGAAAATAGGAGAAAATAAAATGTTACCTGGTAGCCTATAGGCTACATTTGATGCCATGTAGGCCTAACCTTTTTTTTAAACAGGCTACAGATGTTACAGGTTACAGATGTTTTGTAATAGCCTACATTTTAGCGGCTAATGTTGAGGTTTTTCCAAGAAAAAATCCTGACTTGCACATATTCAGGGTTTAAGAACTGTTTGGATCGCCTTCACTTGGCACATCTTACAAAAACACAGGATATAATCAGTGGAGTGCAAGCTGAGCGTGTTCATATGAAATCCTTTTCCCAGATTTCTCTCACTCTTTGTGTGCTCTTGCCAAATGGAGGCCAGATCGTGGTGTGGAGGGCTCTAATTACACAGCACATGCAAACCCCTGTAAGCCCCAGAGGCCCAGTGCAGTCTTAAATGTGCACACATTAACTCTTTCCCTGCCACTGACAACTGACCTGCCTGGCAGTACTGGGGCTGGACTAGAGCTCTCTGCCTCCTCAGACCTGCAGTCTCCCAGCCACAGGAGAGAATACTGGCAAAACAGCGACACACATACAGTGCGATTACAGCATGAGCAATGCCTGGGTCTTATTAAAGACCACACTGCTTTACTGACTGAGAACAGGGGAACACGCACCGAGCTGGAAGAAGGCAGCAGTGTGTGTGTGTGTGTGTGTGTGTGTAAGGGTGGGGATATATGTGTGCAGGTGAGGGTGTGTGGGTGGGTGTGTGTGTGGCGGCGAGGGTAGGCGTGTGCAGGTGAGGGTGTGTGTTAGGGGGTGAAGGTGTGTGCGGGTGGGTGTGTGTGTGGTATGAGAGTGGGCATGTGAGGTGAGGGTGGGTGTACCAAGCCCAGAGCAGTGGCACAAGGAAAAGGGGCATCGGAGGGCATTCATTCACAACGGAATCTGTGAACAATCAGTCCTTCCTGAGTCTGCCTCTCCCAGTCCTTCCCTGCTGTAGAAGCAGGATAAAGGAACTGATACCAACGATGAATCCGCATCTTAGACTGAAACGCATTCCATTCATTTCAGAGAGAATCCCCCAGAACTGAAACCAATGTAAAACCACAGCTCACATGTCCAGCGGGAGAAAAGTTTTGTTTCAAGTAAGCAGTTCCCCGACCGCCCCCCCCTTCTCCAAACATACATTACGGGGGAAAAAAGCATTCCCTGGAAGGTTTCCAAAGGGGCCAGTTTAGAGTGTCGTGAGGCAGAACAATGTGGCTTTATCCCTGCCACACAAGGCTTCCTCCAGTTCACCAAGGACTCGGACCTGATTCAGCCATTCTAATTCCTGATGAAATCCCCTGAGGAACTGAGACAGCATGTTCCCCTGATTCACAGCCATGTGTGCATCACCTTGCATACAACAGCTCTGAATAAAAACCCGCACCTCCAGATGTAAACTGTCACCTGCTGGGGAAAGTCCGTTTAAATGACACAATTAAAAAAAGCTTTTTTCTTCTCCTTTTTTTAATTTCACAGACAGAAGCACTCTCGTATCTACAGAGCCGCCCGTCCAAGTCCCACTGTAAGGGTTACTAAACATCAGTTCAGGCTAATGTGGTAACAGTCAAGGCAAGAACGGGAAACACTGTCTCTACCCTGTGGTGGACCGTGATGTTCATTTCTGATTACTCTAACTAACACATAAAGGAGGCCTTTACTGGACATCAGTACGACACTAAATGACTCTCCCTCAGCACATTTCACAAGAAGAAAAACCTACCATTCACATTTAAACCAATCAACATTTAACATACAATGTACAATACAGCTAGCACACTGCTGGGAGTTCTTCCATGTCTTAATCAGCTCTATGGAAAAGAGTCGATAGATCAAGGCCTTTGCCACGTTACACTTTCATTTCTCCATATGCTGTGAGGATTTGGCTGTCAAATACGTTTGAGGGGGAATGTGATATGCCCAGCACTGACTACATTTCACACAGTCCAATGAAAAACAAGTACACTGTCAGCATGCCAAGTTAACCCAAGCGAGGAACTGAGAGACATCTGGTCTGCACTTCCTCCCCGGAGAGACGATTATTTTCAGGGCATGATCGGTGCTCTGAGCGCCTGGCCAATCAGAACTTTCCCCTGCCGACCACAGACCAATCAGGATGTTCCTCCTGGCAGTGTGTACCCCAGCTGTAATGTAGTTCAGGTTTCTGTAAAGCACCATGTGGACACGCTGCCATCAGTAATGCTCACAGCCTGTCGTCTAAAGCACAGAGGTTTCTCTATCCTATGCACACTCTGATCTGCAACACCATTTCAACAGGGAACTGCCCTGGCCAATCAGAATAACTACACCAGTGTACACAGCAAACAAAAAAGACCTGTATTTCTGTACTGAGATGAACTGTTGGAGTAAGCCGCCATGTATCATGTAACTCACCTTTTTAAGGCTATATCCGGCATGAAAAATAATTGGAGGTAGTAAAATATTGAAGAACACCTCTGGATCAAAGGTGACCTGTAAAATAAGTGAATTGCCTTTGTTAACTGAACCAATACTGGTAAAGTGATTCACAACTCAAATAAAATGGAAATAATTTATAGGAATGAATAGGAGGATACACAACTGACCCAAAAACCTTGTACATCTGTAGTAACCCAAAAACCTTGGAACATTTAACACTTGTATTATGTTCTCCAGAAAATAGCCTTCAAGACGATATTAACATTAATGGCTTTAGCATGCCTGTTAAAAATTCTTCATTCACTTGTCTTGCCTTCCAAAAATAAAACCCTATTCTCACCTTATAAATGACTCGCTGAATGACAGCTAACCCACAAATCACAACTTCACTTGTTTTATTTGTCAGGAAGCAGGGTTACCAAAAGGGTCACTAAAAACAAAGCCCACAATGGTGAACTTTGTATCAGAGGCACATAAGGAAATATGCATTTAGCAATTTCCTGTGTGACACCAGTTCCAAACATGGGTTCTTCATTGCCAAAGTTAACAAGCAATGAGGTAATGATTAGCTGTGCAGCCTCTCTCACTGGTCTCACGCAGTCTGTGTGAAGTGTAGGAGAAAGACCTGGCACTCAGAGGTCAAAGGTCACTATACATTCCACCAGGTCCTGCTGACCTCATCCAGGTCCTGTGACCAGGCATCCACTCCTGCTTTTGTGACCTCTCTCTCTCTCTCTCTCTCTCTCTCTCTCTCTCTCTCTGTGTGTGTGTGTGCAAAACCTAGGTAGGAGGCAGCGATTGGCTCTGTAAATACAAGATGATACTAATCTATCACTGCCAGAATTCTAGGGAGATTAAGGAAACAAACATTACCTGTCTACCCATCTGTAACTTGTGACAGGAATATTTAAAGCGGAATCACACTGTATGTACACAAAACCAAATGGAGGGGGTATCTTGGCCTTTGGTCTTCCTCTCTGACCTGATGCTGAGAAAGTCCTAATGGATGGTTTGGGCTCGCCCGTTGTCGGCAGATTCACCTGTTCATTCATTCACTCATTCATAGGCGATACCTTGCGCAGCATGTCGTTCTGCTCCACGTTGTGGATCTCGCGGGAGTTGATCTCGCCCTTCAGCGTGTACTCGAAGAACTTCCCGCTGACGTTGAGCAGCAGCGTGCTGACGGGCCCCTCCCCCAGCGAGCAGCTCGGGGGCGTCTTGTTGTGGTAACTGGTGGAGGGGATGCCGTAGCGCAGGATCACCCCGACCAGGAGGCCTGAGGACAGGAAGGGGAGGGTTACCGACCGGCTCCATGCACAAACAAATAAACACACACACACCAAGCAATTCCACACACACACACGCGCACACGCATGCACACGCATACACACAAACACAGACCAGCTCCACGCACAAACAAATAAACACACACACACACCAAGAAATTCCACACACACACACACACACACACACACATACACACATACACACACACACGCACACGCACGCACGCACACCAAGCAATTCAGCACACGCACATGCATGCGCACACAACCACACACACACGCAAACACATAACCACCGACCTGTTCTGCGCGCGCACGCACACACACACCACAAAGCAACTCCACACACACACACACACACACACACGCACACGCAAACACACAAATACAGACCAGCTCCACGCACTCATGGAAACACACAAATACAGACCAGCTCCACGCACACACACATAACCACTGACCTTCTCCATACACGCATATATGCCGACCGATTCTACACATACACACACATACACACACACTCCAACCAACTTGCACAGGCTGTTCTCCCAGGTGCCAGCAGCACTTCTCAACATCTGTGGAATTAAGAGCGATGAAAGACCTTGAATTCCTAATGTCTGGGAAAAAGCTCCAAGGGCAAGATCACCAGTGCAGAGCAAAATTTCCACTAACTTCCACATGTACACACAGACACACAGACACACACACACACACACACACACACACACACACACACACACACACAGAGTTTCTTTTTTATACAGTTTAATTACTTTTTTCAGTAATGGTCCACTTAATCCAGTGCAGCTGTGTCAAATCTGTCCCAGAATAATGTCCACAGTAATTATCTTTAGTTAGAAGTCAGCAGGACTATGGCTGCCATTCTGCAGGGGGAAGCTATTGTAAAATCATTGTAAAAATTGGCTTTAATCTCCTCGAGCACACTGTTAACGGTCTCTCATGGCAGGCTGTGAGCAGAAAGATAATGAAGGGTGTCCTTCCCCTGGCTGCTACTGTACTGTGAGGCTTTCCCTGAGTGGGAACACCGGGCGGTCTCAGCGGACCACACTCACGCACACACACCCACACAAGTGTGCACAAGCACACAGGAACACACATACACATGCAGACACACAAGAGAACAGACACACACACACACACACACACACACACACACACACACACACACACACGAGCAAGGAGCTTGGCTGACTGCTGGCAGCAGGCCAGGGGGATCATTCTGTGGGCAAAATAAACACATCTAACTGCTGTAGCAGGGGATCCTAGACTCCCGTCCGGCCGGACAGAGAGACCTACAGAGAGCCAAGGCCAGGACCAGAAACCCCGGGAGAAACTACAGCTAGTGCACAGCTGACCACGGAACGCTGACTTTTGGCACGATAGCTCCAGGAAAAGGCCAAAGACGAGAAGTGAAACTCAGACAGCCATCCTGCAACCATGCTCCTTCTCCTGAAAAAGTGTTTAAGTAATTGTATCTAAAATGTTTCTTACTGGTAATTCCTAAATGGCAGACACAACCAAAAGAAATGCCACCTTTTCCCACACACTAAACTATAAGTGCGTTCGCAATGAAAACATTGTGTAAATTTGACGCTTACAGACATTTTGCTCATTGCCGATGCGTGTGGGTACAGTGTGTGCCGTCTTTCTGTTTTAATTATGCTGTTCGGTATATACATTTCGGTATACGCTGGACAACACCTCTAGAGGAGGCTGAAGAAAGCTCCACTCTACCCTACCACCCTATTTCTGTTATGAGCTGTGGGGTGTGTATTAGCAGAATCAGGGATACAATGACAGTGTTAAGGTATCAGGAAAGTACCCTCCAGTCCCACCAGCTGCTACCAAAGCAGAACTTTTAATGAAAAACCGGCGTAAATACCCCACGTAAATAACAAGTGCGTGCCACTGGAAAACCACCTACATATGAGCGCTTAGATCGACACTGGCAAAAACCTTCCTTTCAAAGGCTTTTGGAGGGAAACAACCTGAGGGCAGATGCCAAAACTGGAGGAGTGTTTCGGTTTTAATTCCCTCAACCCACTGGCACAACACCCCCCCCGTTTTATCAGTTCCTGAATGTCACAGACACTCAGCTAGAGTGAAAACGGCAGTGCGGCAGTGTTGTGTAGTCGTAAGGAGCAGGACTCATAACCACTGGCGCGAGGCCCCGTTGGGGCACCACTGTTGAGCCCTTGGTCTAGGTACCCAACCTATTGCTTCAGCAAATATCCAACAGTATAAGTGGATAATATCATAACCATACATCTAAGTATACATCTAAGTCGCTCTGGGTAAGAATATCTGACAATGACAATAATGTAATGTAATGCAATGTAAAACAGAAGAACAATCTGCTACTCTCCCCTTCCTACATATCCGCCTCTGCAATCACAAAGCATTGCTGCTGCAAAAGCTCACTGGTACAGAATCAGCCCCGATAAAGGATATTTTTTGCTTTGTCCATCGGAGTCGAGACACATTTTGCACAGCAGGATGGCGACTGAGCTCTGCAGTGAAGGGCTCAGCTGTGTGTACATGCGTAGCGTCTTGGCGAGACACGCCCGCACAAGAGCAGGAGCACCGGCAAACACGCCGTGTCCCGACAAGGGGTGCTATGTCCTGATCGCCAAGCCGTTCTGCAGGGATCTGTGTCTCTGTCCTTCAGTCAAAATGACAAAGAGAGAAATGACTGATTGCGTTTGTCCTGCCAGAGACACTATGCTGCACACACTGGGAAACCTGAAATCAAAGCTGCCACATTCTGTGGTAGCAGTGAGGCGCATGCCACAGAAATATTCAGCCGCAGAGTTGAGCACACATACAGAAGAGCAATCAATACATTTGCCCAAAACAGGCCAGACAAGAGATGGAATCTTAGCCTGAAATACCACGATGACTAGATGCATTCTGGTCATTCGGCTGTCCAAGAGTGGGCTGAATCAATGCACTGTTGTTAAAAAAGCTCATCTCCCCCCCATTTGGGGGATTAGAACAATAAGGCAGAGAGCAGAGTCTGGAGTTAGCATTCCGCAGGCATTCCGGAAAGCTCTGGGAGACACTACAGCACCATGCCTCTGAAATACACATTGCTGTTCTGGAGCAGCTTCAGCCATGTGTCCAACCACAGCCTGCAGAAGCACAGCTACCAGCAGGACACCACAGCCCTGGTTTGGCTCTGATTCAGAAACACTATTGGATGGCAGAGATAAGCCCAATTAAAAGTGCTCTCAGAAAAGGATCATGGGAAACAGCATTTTCAGGAAGATTCAAACATGGGCTTGTGGAATATCCTTAAATAAAATAATCTGCTGGTCAAGTCTGTCTGTGTACATGTGTGCGTCTATGTGCCTGTGCTTGTGTGTGATTGTCTGTGTCTACAGACAGGGTTGCCATATTTAAACCATTACATGAGTATTTTTTGTGGCCAAAAAGAAGCTTACAAACACTGCACTTTGCCAACAATAAAAGGAAATTGGCAGCCCCTGTAAACTGAAACTCTCAACCAGCACTGCATTTTCACATTCCCTGAAGGCATGAAGGCACTTCATTTTCACGTGATAGGTGTCTCCAAACAGGCCTCTGAGCAGGGAGATTATAAAACAGCACTGAGCTCCTGCTCGAGAAGGAGAGAAGGAGCGTCCTCCCCCCCCCCCCCACACACACATACACCCCTCTACACAGAGGAGTGATGTCAGAGCCGGAAAGTGAAGCAGAGATGAGAACGTGGGCTGAGAGCAGGGGGTTATAATCCACACTGTAGACAGCAGAGGAACACGAGGCCGAGCTCCACACCTCCGACAACTGCTCAGCTCAGAAAATAAACACGGGGAGCCCTGAGCTCAGCTTGCAGGGAGAAGACCTCTTCGTCTTAGACGAAAAAACCCGCAGTCCTGCACTTCCCTCTGCTCCAATCCCCTCTAACAGAGAACTTCACTGTACAGCTCCCAGAGGCATGTGGAGGAGCAGCCAAATGTTACAGCAATGGCTGTAGCCCTTAAATATCATTCACTTGTTTAAATGTATTTTGCAGTCAGCAAAGAGAAATCAGCGAACAGAGGTTCAGCAGTAAGTATCTGCTCAGAACCATAGGACTGGTGGTTGATTCTTAAACCCCCTACAACAGGCCCCCACTGCCTGAGCTCAAAGATCAGCACCATAACCGTGATAAGACGCAATAAGCCTGAAGTCCTACTCCACAGGGCCGATCTAGCACAGATAAGCATGAAGACAGACCTACTCTGCCCCAAGCTTCAGCGCATACTCAACAGGGCTATAACACATGTAGTGTGTCAAGAAGTGGGTAAAGGAGCATCTTCAGGTGCGTTACAAAGATGCACCCTTCTCGTGGCAGAGGGGCCTCAATCAGCTGGCTGTCCGTGAGATTTTGGTCCCACAAAAAGAGTAAGGCCAAAGCCCTGTGTATTTGAGGGTAGGTGGCAATGATTACGGCAATTCTGATTAGACCTGTTCCCAGTGCCTGACGCCCGGCATTGACAGGGTAGGAGGGATGTCAACGAACATATCTGCAAGTATGCATTTGTCATAAACGTGTGGCAGAAGCCCCCCCCCCACCCCCCACCCCCCCCCACTCCACAACACAAACATTCAGGAACACAGCAGGTGAGGGAACAGCAGTAGGTTCCCTTGGAAACAAAAGCCAGCTTGGCCCAAGAGCATGCCAGCTTGACAGCTCCTTACAAATGATGTTACTTAGAGAATGGGTCCCTTGGGCTGCACTGTAGCTGAGATATAAGTCCAGGTCGAACTTTAACTGAAGAAGAATGCAAGGCCATTAACCTGTTCCGCAGTGATCTGCAATCCTTTATATTCCCAATACAGGGAGTTTTCTCTGACGCAAAGGCTCGATGCTGTTCATCTGCGAGATTCCTCTCCCTTTAAGACCATATAATTAGTCCTTAGTATTGATATGGTAGTTTCACTACTATAAATTTTCAGTACTGCATTTTTCTGTTTTTAATATTAAGAACAGAGGCAAGCTGTCAGTCAAGAGAGGGTGGCAGGATTTGAAATGCACACTTTAAAGCAGGCAAGGTTAAGGATGCAGGAAGCTAGTGTGTTCATTCCTCATCGCTGCCGGGCTGACAGGCACATAAATCACAGCCGTCCCCGCATACCCGTGGAACAGGGGCACTGCAAATGGTAACGACCATGACAACAGCAAGAAATTAACTGCACAATAATCCCAACAAACAGTATTTTCAGTCGAGACCTGATGTCAAAAACTTCCCTGTTCAAATGCCATTGTGACATCATCAGTCCGAGACATCATCAACAGCACTGCAACCACTCAGCAGCAGTCTGGACAGGGTTACCACAATTCTGCCGAAAAATGTGTCACCACAACTTAGGAGGAACGAAATTTGCAACCTGTAATCGCTGAAATAGTGCCTGCCATACACAGCAGGATACCAGTGAGCGCATACAGTCCTTTCCTCTGGGCCAAAGCCACCTATGCCTTAAAATGGGTGTATCCAGAGAATGTGAGTGCACCTCGAATGCTAGCATATTTATGTCAACAATAAACAGAATAAACATAATCTAATTTTTACAATACTCCTAACACATGCAGCTCGTTCAGTCTACAATGCTGACGTCTGTGCATGTGTCCGCTCCCAATGCTGCGGCCTGTAGAACAGACTTGTTTTCTATTCTTAAAGTTGCAGTCTTTTCGTTGCTTGTGGTGTTATCTCCATTTTAAACGTGCGGCCATTATCTGGTCCTGCTAACAAAAAGAGGCGAAAGGGGAGCGTGTGTGTGTTTCTGATGAGGGATCGTCAAAAAACAGCGAGAGTGATGATTAAGACCAGGTCACCCCCCACTTCACCAGCCTTCCCATTATGGCTAACTCCTGAGCATATTTCCCAGAAGATTTTGCAATCTGCATGTAACGACCAGGGTAAACAAGAAAATACTTAAGAAACATTGCAGAATTGCCAAAGGGAGGGATTAGGCTTCCTCACTCTTTGGAGGGATTTATTTCACTTGTTACGGTGTAGTTCCCAGTAAATGAACAGAGATACCTCCAACTCACAATGTTATCTCTAACAGACATGTCCAAAATAAAGCTTGCCAAAAAATGCCTGTTCCTGGTCCTGATGAATTCAGCAACCTCACAGAAACAACCTTTTAAAAAGCATTTTTGAAGACCAAGAGCTCATAAATACTAGCTTTCCTGGAAATAGCAGGATCTCCACACATTGATACTTGACCTTTTCTAAGCAAAACAAACAACTGCTTTTTTTCCCCAAATTGAATTGCCAGTTTCTCTCTTTCCCGCTTGCGCACAATGATGTAATAACAAATGTACAGAGGGTTACCTTTACACCAAACTGCAATCAGACATTTTCTGGCTATACCAGGAAAAAGACACAGTGGATTTCGGGTTGAGACTAATCAAAAGGACGCACTCCCTGATCTTAAAATTTCTCCTTAAACCAGGGGTGTACTGTACGATCGGTAAATAGTTTAAAGTTTCTGTGCCATCTGAAACCTTGGGAGCCAAACACTCATTATTTACCAAGTCTGTGTCTCAGGATATCTTCACAAATTCTTCACAGCAACATACAGCTGGATTGCCGCCCATTCAATAAATGAACAGTATGCCAATCCATACACTACTTAGAACAGACCACCACTGGATCACCCTGTTACAACAGGCCTGACAAGTTGCACTGCTCCACCATTGTGAAAGAGATGCCTGAAAAAAAGGAAGCCACCCACAAAATCGTGCCAAAAAGCATCCATTTGTTTAAATACAAGTATGAAAAAGACTTCCTCACAAGCAACAGAGCTCCGTTGTGTGAAACCCCACAGAGCATGTCAGCTCAGAGCGCATCTTTAGAGGACACATTTTCCCAGTTACTCAAAACTCAGTTTGTCACACACCTCATATTTTGAATCTCATTGTTTAAAACAGCTACCATAAATGTTCTGGGCAACTGAAATGGGTCTACGGGCATCAGTTTAAAGAGGAGTCGCTAATCTGAGCCGCAGCGGCAGAGAGAACTGCATCCACAGAGCAGCCCACCTTTGGGTGACATTTTCCAACAGAACTAAGGATGCTGATATAAGAACTGCAGCTGAACCAGCAAACACCAGCCTGAACATCCATCAGAGAGTTCTTTAGTTTTCTGGAAATTCAGAGCCAAACATTGCTCCCTCTGCCCAAAAGACAGGCAGAAAATAAAGAAGCGTGTTATGGACTACTGAACCAGGTAACTTCCTCTCCATGCTCACCCATCATGACACAACCATCATGTCTGTTACCCTGTCCAGGCCAATACATCTGCACAGCAGACAGACAGACAAACAGACTACACCTTACAACATTTCCCATATTAAAGTGTTACACTATAGTAGCGAATGGCACTTGCACCTGTGTGAGCTTACCCTTTTCCAGTGATAATAATCTTGTCCGTCTGCAGGCACCACATATGATTGATACATTTACACTCTGTAAAGTGTACACATACTCTGTGTAAATTATACACAATCACTTCAACAATTCCAGATTCTAAGATCAAGAAAGCAAATATATGGAATCTCCTATCATAGCGGATATCATTTTCTAGTACTTTCATATCCATGTTGTTGTTTATTAAAAACCTTCGTGTTGTAGTTTGGGAAGACAGCCAGATCAGTACCAGGTCTTTGAGTAAAACTATACGTAACATTTATGAAGATATTAAATATAGAATTAAAAGAAGAGAGGCAAATAAATACAAGCATTATACCACAGACCTGGTTTAAGTGTCGGACCATGTAACAAAATTGCTAGAACTCCAAGGACTACAGTCGTAAGTATGAGGCGCTGACAGCGGGTAAATGGCCAACACTGACACACTGTTCAACATACAGCAGAATTCCATAAATCAAATAATACCACTAATAATAATAACTGACAGCGGCACTGACTAAAGCAGCATATAGGCTAGGAAACAGATGCAGGGAGCTGGGGGAGCAGTGGTTGAATGAGTCATTCAATAATGACCAACGCTATTGTTCAGCTAGCCTATGTGTAGCCTTCTCAATATCGATTTGAAGCTAACATACTTTTTGTATGATTTCCTAGTCGTGATGTCACCCTTCAATCAATCACAAGAGCGGTTTGCGTAAAACGCTGACATAATACCCAACGTTGTATTTATAACTTGCGGATACTTACACCAAACCAATTGGCCGATGTGTGTCTGCATCCATTAATATAAGCTAATGTTAATTATTGCCATTTCATTCATGTTTGGTGTAGGCTATTTGGGTCGCTTTTCCAAATGCAACGAGGTAAAATGATGAGCAGGAGTTACAAGATCAATTTACTCACGAAATAGCTGGTCTTTAACCGCTAAATTGCACGAACCTGTCTGGCCTTCTCTGTGCGAGGACACCACAAAGCTAAAATATTATTTCCCTTCGTATTCATTTTTAAGATCGTTTTCGCTACCCGCTGTCCCTTCCACTGCAACATTGCTTGGTGCAAATACCAGCTAGATTGCGAACTAGGTATTTAGTTTTGCTAGCTAGACGGGTTCATTCATCCGGTGGTTAGAGGTTTGTAAATGCATCATTCTGTGACGTGAGGTGCGCTTCATCTGGTTAAACAGCTACCGATCTCGCTATAGTGGCCTAAAAAATCTCACCGTATATCATAGCCAACCCGGTCTCATGCAGAAAACGGACTCTTCTGTGTTTGAAAAGCCAGATCGTGAGAATGGTTAACGTCAGAAGTAAGATGAATGTCAGTAAATTCACGCTGTCCTGCCTGTGACTCTCCTCTGCCTCCTTCTCCGTGGCAAGTTCCTCCATAGCGCTGTCGTCGGCGTTCATCTCAGAGACCTGAGACATCAAGTAAATTAAAACTGTAATCGCCGTATTGCTCTCAAACAGAAAGGATCTCCGCGGCTTTGGCTTGTCGGCGAGCTCCATGATGCGGGATGCTGCTTAGGGGACTGCCTCCTATGGTCCGCCGAACTGCGTAGTCTACGAGGAAGACCGTACCGTGAAACCGTCGCCTGCAGCCTGCTCAACCTTTTAAAGACACACTGCGCCGTTTCGTGGGCGCAGTGCAGCTATAGAAACTGTAGTGCCCCCCTTCAGTAGAGAACCAATCGACTAACTGCTAGTTAAAGGCTCACTGAATTTAAAAAAGAACTACTGTTATTTCATTTTTCTAGAAGCATTTCCTCTTTTTGTCCCTGATCTGATATAGTCGCGTAGTACGGTTTAAAATTGTAGCGATAACAATAGACAAGATTGTATCAAGCACGATCAGTTTGCTAAGTATCAACTGAATGTTTACAAAGAGACTGGCATTCAGGAAGAATTCAAGCAATGAGAAGACGAACAAGACAAGAGACTTCCAATCGATGTGCTTCTATCCTGGGCATTTAAATCCTCTACTATGTGTTGTATTAGCACCCCTCTCTCTCAGCGCTGTAGCTCATTATCGTAGTTTCCAAATAGGCCTATGACTTGGGCTGAAAACGTAGAAAGGTCTGGTGAAGTTTCCCTAAATGTCTGGAAAGAACTGACTGCATTTTAGAAACAAGACAATGCGTATAGATAGACTAAAAAGATTACTTCATGTGATGTGCTATTCTTTGAGCTGTTTTTGTCATTTTGTCAAGCACTGCTTCCATTCAGTAATTGGACACTGAGCTCTATGGTGATGATAGTGTAGCATAGTGGTAAGGAGCAGGGCTTGTAACCAACAGGTTCCTGTTTCAATTCCCTGCTGGGGCACTGCTGCTGTATCCATGGGCAAGGTACTTAACCCAGAGTTGTCTCAGTAAATATCCAGCTGTACAAATGGATAACATGTAAATATTGTAACCTATGTAAGTCGCTTTGGAAAAGAGTGTCTGCTAAATGACAGTAATGTAAAGTGACCGAGGTTAAAGCAATGTCTTGAAATAATGTAATGGGTTGTGGACCATGCATGCATGGCCTTTTATTAGGCATAGTCTTATCCACAATGCTTTTGTATTCTTAGTTCCTTGTATTCAGTTTCAGATTCCAAGTCATAGTACCTCAGGGAATTGCTGTAGCTATATTTCATTAGAGTCCTCATGTGAAAGTCATAATAATTAATGAAAGTACCATTGTTTTAATGATTTACTAACATAAGTCAGGAGATGTATCCCTGGAACTGAAACAAGATGGTATTGTAAAAACCTGGAAGGTGAATTAGTATGTCTTTAAAGTTTGTCTTTATTTTTAGATAATGTAATGTTCAGATGGAGTGAGTCTAATCTAAACATGCATTTTACTGCAGGTCTTGTCTGTCTGCCAGGATGAGTAACAGATCTGGTATAATTAGCATGGATTTGCATTTAAAAAATTACATTCATTTGCGTACTGATTTACAGTCTTGTCAGAATACTCTGCTTCCTGCCTCTTATAGTCTGACCAAAGATATCAAGACTACCACAGCAAGAGGGAAAAAATCTAACCATACAGAAGGCTGTATGTAACAGTATTTCAGTGTATATAATGGTTTTCCAGTAATGTCTACCATAATCACTGGGAAGACTATTAAGAGTGTACAAGAATGCATTAATTCAAGAAAATTCATGTGAGATTTTTCACAAATCCCAGAGCCAAGGATGAAAAACTCAGCTGTAAAATCCCAAAGTCACAGTGGGAATGTTTGGCTGTATTTCCTCTACCTGTGTTCTGAATCCATAAAATCCATGACATAAAACTTGAGAGGGTAATGTAAGTAACACTTACTTTTCAGCTTCATCAGCCATGCATACACGATGGCCCTGGAGGCTACTTTGTTATGTAGTTAAGCTGTTGTGTTGATGTCTATAGCAAGACTAAAACAGTGTAAAGGTGACAGAAGGTGGCAGGGGCATTTATGAGAAAAGCAAGGGGCAGTGAATTAGGCAGGCAGACATGAAGAAAATGCACATACAAACTAACTGGCTTTGTAGATGCATACTATTTGTTGTAATACTCAGGTTTTTGCAACTCACACATTTATGCTTTAGATCTGTTGTTGAGGGTTTTATTGCAGCACTTTATGTAGTCTATTTCAGTAATAGCACTGGGCATTGTAGCACTGTTGCATTAACACCTTTTTAAATGTGCTGTGTAATTTTGTGTAGGCTCTGTTTGCACTACATGCTCTCTTGTGCCATGCTTTGTAAATCCCTCTGAATAAAGCATCTGCTAAATGAATTAATGGAAATGGACAAAGCAATAACCTATTATTTATATATTTACTTACCAAATCCTCTTATCCTGAGCAACTAACAAGGCTTAAATGGCATGACAATTACATACTTCACATCAGAAAGGAGAATTGCAATAATATAGGTACTGAACAGTCCAAATTACTGTAAATATGCACTGAGGTGGAAAAACAGTGTTAAAACAACAGTTTCTAGCAATTATCCCTGAGAGGCATAATTGCACCATACCAAAGTGAATGTAGAGCCTAAAAATAGTCTGTTAAACCATCCTTACCTTAAGTCACAGTGTTCACATGGTGTCAAACAGTGACTCATAAGAGCAACGGTACATTGCACCACACTACCAGACTCATAGTGACTAGCAATCTGCTGAAAGAACTATCCTAAGCTACACCAGGATTTGTTTAAAGATTAAGTGAGACATTATTAATATAAATATTGATACCAATGTGTATAACTTACATTATACTACAAATAACACTGCACCATCAGTCCAACAGCATTGCTGCATATCATACCCAGAAACTAGCCCAGAGTCTGGCAGATGTGTATCTTTACTTTGCTTTGAGGGAAAGATTGGCCTCATACAAGCCAGAAGGCGTGATGCTGTGGTTTATTAGGCGTATGTTGCTGATAGTTACTAGAACATATTTAAAGGTTCACAATAACTGTTAATACTGATTTAAGATATTTTAGGCCTTATCTAAATATTTCAATCATTTACAGCAAAGAGGACCACACTGCACATATATCTAAAGCATGGATATGTGGATAGTATTGTCATGCTTTTGTTTTTTGAAGTCACTATCTTTTAAAGTCACTATCATTTGGAATGCAGTGGTTTTGACTCTACCTTCTCCACCAGCTGCAGTGGAGTCAGAACTCTGTTTTTTGTGGTCAGCAGAGTGAAGGTCTGAGTGAAAATGATGATGTCCACACACCCATCAGAAAAGGAACAGCCTTGAATGCAGTCCAACAGGACAATCCCTCCAGGCAGCACAGTGGAACAGTTCATTTACAGATGAACTACAAGCCTCTTTTAAACAGGAGAGCTGATCAATTTAGAGTGCTGTAGGAAGTTCTTCATCCCAGGGAGCAGGAGGCTGTCTGGAAGTCTTTGGCTTTTCTAATTGCGGCGTGGGTCAAGCTGTCAGGTCTGTATTTCCCTGGTCAGTATACATGTTGAGGCCAAAGCAAATTACTCACTGTAACTGTCAGTGCACCATTAATCCAGTGCAGCGTTGCTGTGGCATCTAGACTGATTCCGAGCACTTCTAGGTTGTAGTGTCTAGTCCAATTGCAGCCACTCCAAGGCTTTGGGCCCTACCCTCATACCAACCCAGCTATCTGCAGAGACTCACCCCCATTTACTTTTGGGCCATGCTATGACTCAGACAAACCATAAAACACAAAACATACACTGTTTATTGATATAATAATTCAATATTAATGATTTCCTATGTCATATTATCGTTATGCCACCGACAGTCTGAGGCAGCAGTGTAGCATAGTGGTTAAGGAGCAGGACTCGTGACCAAAAGGTTGCTGGCTTAATTCCCCATTGAGACACTGCTGTTGTATCCTTGGGCAAAGTACTAAGCCCAACATTGCCTCAAGAAATATTCAGTTGTATAAATGGATTTAAAAATTGACGTAAGTCACTCTCGATAAGAGCGTCTGCTAAATGTCAATGCCACTGCTAATGCCGTGTGTGATTGCGTCCTCTAGTGGTCATAATAAAGCACCTCATCCAAAAACGGAAATAAAATATTGCTCGACCCCTTATATCTATTTAACAGTGTTATATTTTAAACGACAATCTGTAATATTAATCTGTAAACTATACAATTTGCTCTGAGTTTTGAGATAATATTGCTAGGGCTTGATGGGTCTGTTCATAGAGCATTAAAGTTACTTAAAGATAATTGACAGGTGCTGTTTTCACTATCGTTACCAATGTTTTTCAGTTGGGTGCAGCCGTGCTGACTCACTGGCTCAGGACCTCAAAGAACTTTCACACTCGACACGAATCGGAAAATAAAAGTCTTGAATCCAAAGTTTCTCCCCTTTTTTCTTTACTACTGAATTAAACTTCAGTACAAAATTAAAACGATGAACCCTAGGCTTTGCTACAGAAAAGACATAACGTGCCGGTCAAAAGACTGATACTCTCAGGTCCAACGCTTCTGACTACATTTATGGGCTTACGCATTTAGTAACTTCAGCAGCCAATCAAAATGCATCACAATAAATCTTTTCATTTAAACATGTTCACTAAATATAAAATTATATCACACAAAAGTATAACGCCTAATAACAAATATGCATGTTAAATGACTTTACAGATATGGCTCTAACACACACACTGTAACTCTGGTGGCTGGCGACCGTTCTTTGGATTGTCAGCGAAAAGAGTCAATTCAATACGATAATATGACAATATTTCATTTAGACTTAAATGAAAACGTGAAGTAAATACAGGCATGAACCACACGAATGGACTAATTTTCTTTTCACTTTTTCTTATTTCACATGACGGTAGCTCTCGGTTTTCTCGTGCAAATTTGCATGCCCCCTACAAAAAAAACAATTTACAAAAGACTCGCTGAATAAGAACACCAGAGTGTGGATTGAGATGTATACGAATTTAACAGGGCATCAACAAGTGAAAAAGCAAATCATTCCTCCGATCGCGTATCAACGGGGTGAACCAGATTGCCTCTGTGATGTTGGTCACGAATTTTCATCAGATGGTCCTTCCTTAGCTGGGGAACTGATTGGCTGTTCCCAAGTAACGAACTGCAAGTATTGATTGGCTGCCTCATAGGCAAGGAAACGGGAAGCGCACAGGTTGCAGCGTGTCCCAGGCGCAAAGCCAGCAACGACACATACGGGCGCAGAGCGAGCTAATTGTCCATAACTGATGTGGTTGTAGAATTTGCGTTCGAGAAAGTGGGCATCAAAATGGGCTGCGTCTATTCCAAAAAGTCCAGAAGAAAATCGGAGAATGAGCTAAAACCAACGTCGACCGGAGGACAAAACGCGGCCAACAACAACGCAGAAGAGGAACCAAAGCAATACAGCTGGGACAAGCGAGAGAAGGTATGGTTAGGTAGCTAGCTAGCGAGACATGAGTAGAGATCCAGTGGTTTACTGAGAACATGTCATGCGACTGTGTAAACTATCAATCAGAAAAGACAGGCTTTTAGCTATGTGAAATTACTTGACAACGCGTGCAAAATGACAATTACCAGGTGTTGATAGATACTGTTAGCTAGTACCTAGAAAGTGACGTTTTGCTTTTTGCCAACTACAGCTAACGTTAGCTGGACGCTAGCTGTGACGTTACATCAATGTTCAGAAAAGAGCTTCATTGCCAGTGACAGTAAATTAGGTATTTTAGCTGGATTGTCGATATTTTAATTGTATTTCGCAAGTATGGCAGTAGCTGGATTAAGCATAGGTGGCAAAGAAATTGACAGGATAGCTAGTCACGTTCAGCCACATCACATTGCATCATAATATAGCTAGCCAATGTTCACACGTAATTATAGACATATGTTTTTCGAATAAAACTTCCTTGTATTCTAACGTTATACGAATTGACGTTACCACAGTGTCACATCAAATACACTTAGCTAAAGGACATAGCCACAAAGTAAAGCATATGGTTAGGACTCGGGCTAAAATATGTATTAGGGGAGATGACAGGATGTAGCTACCGTGGTCTCTTGGTCTTGAATATTAGTGCCAAAAATAACCAGATGTGGTAGTGTTTAGTTCAGACAATGTGCACATTCTACTGCCACACCCAAATGAATGTCCTCATTACTCACAACAGTAGTCACCTGGTCTTTTGCATGACAAAAAACAGTGCCTAAATATAAATAGAGGTCTATGCTCTGTGGTGTACCTTGTTTTTATTCATAGAGTGGATAGATTATTTGATGTTTTAGATGTCCCTTGTTAGCAGTGTAATTAATTTTATGAAGAAAAAACTTTCTACAGCCAAAAACTCGCTTGCCCAAACTCTAGTGACATCGGGGCTTTGGTCAACTGAAAGGCAACTTGGTTTCAGAGGGCTTTTTGTTCGCGTGTAATGAAGACAAACACAATCTCAAACAAAAGCCTCAAACGTTTCACTATTTTGTATCAGACGTTTAACAGCATTATATTTTTAAAGGTAACTTAAAACTTTCAAATATATTGCCAGTCTCTACCAGGACATTATAAGTTATGTCTCAACACAACTCAAGAGCCTTTTGGTGTGATCCTGCAGGTTGATCCCAGTGAGTACACACTGAAAGGGTTCAAGGATACCACAATTGGTCGTTTACCAGGGAAACTGAATGGTCAACAGCTGGTCATCCAGGACTGCGAGAACTGTAACATCTATGTCTTCGACCACTCGGCTACAATTTCCATCGACGACTGCACCAACTGCCGGGTGGTGCTCGGGCCGGTGAAGGGCAGCGTTTTCATCCGCGACTGTAAGGACATGAAGTGCGTGGTGGCGTGCCAGCAGTTCCGAACCCGCGACTGCAAGAAGGTGGACGTGTTCCTGTGCTGCGCCTCCCAGCCCATCATCGAGTCGTCCACGGGCATGAAGTTCGGCTGCTTCCAGTACTACTACCCGGAGCTGGCCTTCCACTTCAAGGACGCCGGACTGAGCATCTTCAACAACAACTGGAGTAACGTCCACGACTTCACCCCGGTCTCCGGGGAGACGAACTGGAGCTTGCTGCCCGAGGACGCGGTGATTTTCGACTACGTGCCAGCGCCGGACTCTGAGTCGGAGTTCAAAGGTGTGAGGATATCCACCGAGGTCAGCCGGAGCATCGTGCCTCTGACCCGTGGAGGGAGGCGCAAGGAGAGCGACGAGTCCTGCCTTTTCGTGTTTTTCGCTGGGGACTATACTACTGCCAACGCCCGCAAGCTCATCGACGAGGTGAGACATTTTTTTAAACAGAGTGGTCCCATTTGAGAACGCCCTGACACTCTGCAGTGCTGAGCGTACTTCTTCCCGCTGTCGTTATAATGACCAATGAATTATAGTAAGTAAAGATGTTCGGTGTGTGGGGAAAAAGCAAGGCTGTTTCATCTAATCAGTCCAGATGTGAATCGGCTCTTTTCATTTCCTTTATTTCTCTTCCCCTTGCTGCATGTACAGTATTTGTAATCCCTTCACTTTTTTCAGGCAAATAACTGATGTTGAAATAGAAAACTTCCCACTTTCGTGCCAAAAGGCCACATTTAACCTGAAGTGGTTGTTGAAACAAGAGCTGTGATGATATAGATTATTCACTCTTACTGATGTGCGTAATGTATTCAGGTAAAGTATAGCGCCCACGTAATTAATAGACTCATTAAAAATTGCCGTGTTCAGTAAGTTGGTATTGATGTCAGGATGGATGGGCAGTTGAGGAGCAGATACAGTAGTGAGTGTTCTGTGGAAACGAAGCATTGCGTGTTTCTCACCATTCACCCTCATCGTATGACAAGTCGAGTGGTGGAAGCAGAACCTGGGATAGAATGGGGAAGTGTAGACTGAGGAATGCCTTTGTCAGCGAGTATATTCAAGAAGTTAGCGACACTGGACTCTCACAATCGTTCCGTTTCCATGGCGTCACCCAGTGATGCGACGTAGTCCTAAGCAATACCTCTTAAAAGTGGAAGTCGCCAATATTTAACGGTATAGGCTTATCAGCTGAAAATGGTGATTGGTGTGAGTGATAATAATTTATGGTTGCAAGCCTTATGACAGCATTTATAGTAGCAGTGATTACCACAATGGGAAAACTGCATTCAATAGGGCCAATAGGGCCAAAAGTTGCCAGCTACATACTCATTCAAATACTTCTTCATTGTACTCAATTAATTTTGCTAGGACTACAACTAGCATTTGGTACGACTTACATTGAATTTCCTTCTTTTGCCCCAAAAGATGTCTGACTTAAGTTTTCCCCACACATCTGTGTGTTATTAAACACTACTAGATTTGAGTGCTTGCATGTTTATGTTTCTAAGAGCCCTTGAATATTTTTTAAACCAAGTTTTTTGAAAAAAGTTTATGTCCAAATTCTTTCAACCGTCCCCCTGGTGCTGGCATTATTTGTTGAAGGTGCAACATTAAGACATTAACCACAGTATTGTGGACCCTGGTGGATTAGCCAGGAAAGGACATGTAACCCAATCAACAATACAGGACTGTAAAGCCCAGAAACTGTGGTGAACTTCAGACAACCCTCATGCTAACACAATTCATGCGGCTATTGGCTGGGTCACGGAAACAGAAATGCTCCCTGTTGTGGAAAATTTCACAATTGCTTGAATCGTAGTGCAAAATCCCTCAGTGTTCTTCCTCTGGCAAAATGGAGCCTGATGACCTTGAGGCCATGGTGAAGCACATGAGACAGTCTGACAGATGAAGAGCTTTTCTATTTGCATGTGACACATGGACATGTGGATACTCTGTAATGGCTTATATCAGCATTGCCCCGTGATAGACTTACAGTGATAACATTCTAAGACTGTTGCATTCTGTATTTGGGTTGGTATTCAAACAGATCTCTACTGCTGGGTGTGATATTTGGTATTTGGCAGAATCCTAAAAATACAGAGCTGTTACCTGCCAATTTGTACACTTCATCAATACCTGTCAGCTCGTTATCTTGATTTGTGCGGTCCAGGTACTTTCTCCTTGAAAAATCTAGCCACATACAGCCAGCAGTATATTTTGAGAAGATATTATAGCTGTAGCCCTTCTCACTCTTTTTGTAAAACACCTTCTTTACCTTGAAAAAGTCAGGTTAACAGTATTAGTGCGTTTTGATAAACCTGCCACTTTGAGAATGAGAGTGATGGACTTCATATAGCAAATTAGTTCCTCTAAACCTGGGTCACAAATTGGCACACAGGTCTGTTATTGTGATTATTGTTATGTTATACAGGCTTGCCCCAATCAGCTGGCTGCTCATTGGCCCGTTCACTGAACAGGGCATTTATTGGGTGTGTCTGCGCTGCAGTGGCAGTCACGTTTCTCAGTACAAAGACAAGGGCATCCGTGGGAGTCCATCAAGGGAGGCTACAGTGGGGGCCCCTGTCATATCAATATCCCACACTTTATGAGCTTTGTGCATCTAATCCATTCTATTATATGTGGATGTTTGACTTAAGGGTTTGTCAGTCAATCAAATTTTATATGTTATCTTGCATGTTTACAATCAGAATTGTCACAAAGCACTGTTCATGTAGCAAAATGCATTTTAAAGAGGGAATCAATGAACCAGAAAACCCAGGCCTATTAGAAAAAACTAGAAAATTATTCTCTGGCCCTGGGAAAAGGCGGTTGAGACAATCCTGGAAAATAATAGTGGAAAAGATAACATTGGCATAACACATAAGAAGGCATCAGTTCTTCACATCAGGTCATCAGAACAGTTCCATTCCACAGCCAATGAGCTGGACAGGGGATTGAAATGTTGGCCTCAGGCAGGTCATGAGTGGTGACCCTCCTTCTGAGGGTAGATGGTGCAGCAGTTGTAGGCATCAGATTCGTTGTTGCTGGTTAATATAGCTGATAGCGGTGCTGTAGAGGCACTTATTGCTCAGATGGGAGGAGAGACAAAGGGGAAGCGAGAAAGAGAAGAGGAGAGAGAGGGAGAGAGGGAAAGAATGTAGTGGTTGTAATGGGATGGCCAGGGAATTTGGGTGAAGTAAGAGTATTAGTAGTATGAGTAGTAGTATGAGGCAGTAAGATACTGGGTAGCCTCAGCAGAGATAAACTATCGCAACATACAAAGGGGTGGTGAGCAGAAGGGTCAGGAGCCATGGCCGAAGGTGATCAGAGACGGTCCTGCCCCATTTAGAGTAGGAACCACACAAGGACAGTCCAACTAGAAATGAGGTGACACAAAAGACACTTGATAGCACCTGAAGTTTTCTGTAGCTATAGGCCACCCTCCTACTCGGCACTATAAGTCTTACTGTTAAAAAAAGTTTCCAATCTTGTCTTGAAAATTGAGATTGTGCATGATTCTTGAACATAATTAGGGAGGCTGATCCGTAATAGTGGAGCTCTGTGTGAAAAAGCTCTACCACCAGGTTTATTTTTTTCTGCTTTTGGAACCACCAGCAGGCCAGCCTCTTGTGAATGAAGTAATCTCGGCATGTTTTTAGGG